>NW_024081242.1:611480-683980 GCF_003009895.1 Hyaena hyaena | reverse complement strand
TGGGATTTGTAGTTCAGCCTTCCATAGGAAGACCACCAAGGATATGGGCGGTCAGCAGGGCCTGCTTCCAGGAAGGGTGCTTTATGTGTGAGGGCTCACCCTACTGTGGTTCGTTGTTCCCCTATTTACCTTACCGCTTACATGCACTGCAGAACATACTTGTTGACAACTGTGGGGGCTTTGGAGAGGATCTGAATGGTGAAAACAGAGATTTCCAGAGTCCTGTATGTGTTAGGGCAGTGCTCCTTAATTATAGAATAGGATTTCTGGGTCTTAGATCTTCTGTAGCCTTGATAATTTTTGTGTGATTTCTTCCTTCAGACATAATCTTGATGATAGCCGGAATAGGGGATGTGTCTCTCCCGGAATGCCAAGCAAAGATCATTTTCTGCTTTTGAGTCTTGGTTATAAATGATGTTGCTTAATATATACTCCCAATTCATTCTACAAAAATTTATCGAGCACCTCCTCTGGGCCAGGGTTGATACAACCACTAGGGATCCAGCAATGCACTAAACTAAGTCCCTGTCCTCATGAAACTTGCATTTCACCCTGGGAAGACAGTAGACTCCGGAGAAGAATTCAGCCATGGAGGGAGGAAAGAGACTGATGTGAGCAGGACTTGCTCATTCCACAGGGTGGTTGGGGAAGTTCTTGATATGACCAGGCCAGAAGGAGGGGAGGCGGCATGCCTCGCAGATGTGTAGAGGGAACTTATGCTGAGCATGAGGAACCGTGACCCCATGAGGACCTGAGGTACGAGGGTGCTTGGCACACTGAATGAACAGCAAGGAGGCCAGTGTGACCAGAGTTGCATGAACGGGGTAGGGGTGGGGGGAGTAGGAAGAGGTTAGGAGAGAGAGATAGAAGGGGTGGCATAGACCATTGTAAAGACTTTGACTTTTATTCTAGGGCAGACAGGGAGCCGCTGGGGGATTCTGAGGAAAGGAGTGCCATGGTCTGACTCTAAGTGGGCCACTTGGATGGCTATGATCCAGGCAGAGGATGATGGGAGCTTGACCAAAAGGAAAGTAGGGGAATCTGTGAGAAGTGGTTGAATTCTGCCAGCATGTTCAAGTCCAAGCTGATAGGATTTGTTACTCGGGTCTTTTTCCCCTGTGTTACTATATAGAATGAGTGGCAGAAACATTCCTTCCTGCATTGTACCAATTCTAAACAGAATTCTAATATGTTTAATTACCTAAAAATAAGTAATTTTCAAGGTAAAAAAATTGCATTGACTCCTTACCCATATAACAAGTTCTTCCTAAACACAGACTTCATGGTTGACTATTGGCCATACATAAGATTTTTGGACCCCACCTGGCATGGTGCTGTCTTTGCTCTAACTACACTTCTGGTGGGGGGGAAATGACTTGTGTTCAACTTTAAGCCCACATTCTGGCTGATGAGGCAAAATTCCTGGACTGGAGACCACACGCACGCGTGTGCACATACATACACGCATGCACAGAAGCAGAGATCCTTGAAAGTCAGGAGAATCACAGCTGGAATGAGCCATTGTCTCGGGTGGGTGTGTGTTCATCCATATGCAGGTGTGTTGCAGGGGTGGCAGGAAGTAATTAACAACTGCTATACTAATTTTTAGTATAAACATGTACATAAGTGGTTAGAGAAGGGAAAGATGAGAGATGATTGCATAGCAAAGGTGAGATGTAAGCTAGGACTAGAAAGATCAGTTAGGATATAAGTAGAGATGAGGCGGAACACATTCTTTTGGGTTTCTTCTTTGTGTCTCTGCTTAGAAGCTGGAAAATTTGGTGCCTTTTCCTAGCCAGTCCATTTCTGACGTTAGGAAGACCAGTTTTAGGAAGCTCTGTTGCTTCTACTTTGAACCAATAAGTTGAAGTCAAATCTTTGAGCAAACTAATCTACAGTTTGATTGGCTGCTAAGCCCCATTTTTGTGGAGTCAGGCTGTGCTCTTCTGTTTGAATGGTTACAGGTCACAGGAAGTCTTGTTGGGTGAATCTTGGAATTAAGAAGGAATTAGGAGCGTGCTCTGTATCCTCTTCGTTGTTTTTATCCTTATTACCTTGTCCTTCCATCAGCCTTCCCTCTCCTCTCCACTTTACATTCTATTCTCCTATAACACAATATATGTTTCCAAAAAATCAACAAAGCCATATAAAATGACACAATAACAACTAAATGCTTTATGGGAAAAGCACAGAAGTTAGGGCACAACACACATTAACTTCATCAGTGACGTAAACAGCAGTATAGGAACCTAAAGAAAACAGTGGCATAATTTTACACATTTTGAACAGCTAAGAAACACATAAGTACTACAATAAATACAGCACTTTACCTTGAAAAGGGCCTGAAGTTGGCTGGCGGAAGTAGACATCAGAGGGTTGCAGCTTGGGAATCGTGGTGAAGCGATAGAAGGAAGGTTATCTGAGATTGGAAGGAAAGTTGTAAGAAACACCAGATGAGAGTGAGTGTAGCTCCTAACACACTAGGTGAAGTGAAGTAGCTGGTCAGTGAGAGAGGGAGGGAGAGTGTGAGTGGAGGGGCTGGTTTATATATTCCTGTATGGCTTGGTTCAACTGGGTGTAGTTTTCTGCATTCACGTAGTCTTCCTCGTAGACAAGATCTGCAGGCGCAGACCTAAAATTTGCCTTGCCATGTGTTTAAATTATTCTCTGATAGATTAGTGGCATTGGAATAAATTTTAATTTTCAAAATAAGCCTTGAAGGGAAGCTACTGTAGCTTATTTTATCTTGATAAACTCACACCTTACTTTTCCCCCACTTTATTGTCTCATCCTCATAATGTCTAAAGATATTCTTATTTGTACAAAGGCTGATCAGTATACCTGTCAACCAGATAATGAAACTTACCAAATACTGAATACCCATCTTATCTTCAGGAAGCTTGTCTGGGGTATGGGAAGTAAAAAGGGTTTTTAAAGCTTTTTTTTTATGTTTTATTTATTTCTGAGAGAGAGGGAGACACAGAATCCAAAACAGGCTCCAGTCTCTGAGCTAGCTGTCAGCACAGAGCCCGATGCGGGGCTTGAACCCACAAAGCATGAGATCATGACCTGAGCCAAAGTCGGACGCTTAGCCAATTGAGCCACCCAGGCACCCCTAAAAAGGATTTTGAAGTCATGGGTTCTGTCCTTTTACAGCTTCAATATGAGTAACCAAGCACAGACATTGGAGGCAAAATGCAAGTTCTTTAAAAAAATAACAGTATATTATAGAACTAATGCATCAACGCTGAAGAGATAGGGTAAAATAGAATTAGTAAGGTAAGATATCTTAGATTTAAATTTTGCTCTAGGTCTTAAAGTTGTGAACATGGATTGGGGAAAGAAAGGGAACTCCTAACACCCAGAAAAAATGTGCACATTTCCCAAGGATTTTCTGTTTCTTTCTCTTCATTTCCTCACGCCCAGCCTGTGGATGATATTAGGGCGGCAGCAAGCTGCCCTGGCAATCACTAGGGTCCAAAACTATAAGGAAGGGAAAAGACTGCGCGTGTTCTCTCGTGCTCGCTCGCTCGCTCTCTGTCTTTTATAAGTTATTAAGTAAAGACCCAGCTTCCTGGCTGGAAGACTGGAAACAAGAGATAGCTGTAGGGATCTGGAAGGTACCAGGAAGATCACAGACAGAGACAGCCTCAGGGACTGTCACCCCATGAAGCTGTTTATGAGCATATGTGCTCATCCCCCAGCCTGGAAGGAAAGGGTCGGAGCCAAAGAGCTTAACAAAGACATTGAGAACTGAGGTAAAAGACCACCATCTAGGACCCAGAATGACTACTGGATGGTGCACACGTTGGACAGATCCAAAAAGCACTGCAACATTTTTGAAAACTGAAATTACAGCAGAGCCACAGCCCACAGAAAGTAGACTAAAATGCAGTCTAAACCTAATGAAGTCATTTGCCTGCTAAAACAACAACATCATTACCATTCTCCATATGATTTAAACAAGACTCATAGATTCATAACATACTATTCAAAATGTCCAGGATACATTTCAGACTTACTTGGTAAAAGAAGAACCAGGAAAATCTAAACTTGCATTGCAAAAAAGAAAAAAAAATCAAAGGATGTTAACACTGAGGTAACACTTAGGGTAGAATCGTATGACAAAGACTTTAAAGCAGCTGATACACAAGTGTTCCAGTGAGCAATGGTGAACACTTGTGAAATGAATGGGAAAATACAAAGTCTCTGCAAAAAAAAAAAGGAGGTGGGGGGAGGTATAAAGAAGAGCCAAATAAATATATTAGAACTGGAAAATACAGTGACCAAAATAAAAACCTGACTGGGTGAGCTCAGTAGCAGAATGGAGGTGACAGTGGAGTCCATGAACTTGAAAGATCAATAGAAATGACCCAGTCTGAAGAAGAGAAAGACGAAGACTCTGGGAGGTTGGAGAGAGCAGAGCTTGAGGGACCTGTGAGACAGTAACAGGAAGTCTAACTTTTATGTCACTTGAGTCCCACAAAAGAGGAGGAGAACCAGACTGAAAAAAATATTTGAAGAAATAATGTGATTGTTGTGACGAGCACTAGGTGTTGTATGTAAGTGATGAATCAATGAATTCTACCCCTGAAACTAATATTATATTATATGATAACTAATTGGTATTTAAATCAAAACTTAAAACAAAAAAGGAAGAAAGAATGTGAAAACTTTCCATGTTTGGCAAAAGACATAAAGTTACCAATTTTTAAAAAGCTGAGTGAACCCAAACAGAATAAACCCAAAGAAATCCACTCCCAGACACATTATAGTCAAACTTTTGGAAACAAAAGATGAATTTAGAAATCTTAAAAGTAGCCAGAGAAAAATGATTTATTCTAAGGGAAAATTACTCAAATGATGATACATTTCTCATCAGAAACCATGGAGACCAGAGGAAGTGCAACAGTGTTTCCGAAGTGCTCAAAGAAAAGATTTAACTCAGGTTTTTATATCTAGCAAAAAATGTCTTTAGTAGTAAAGATAAAACAAAGACATTTTTAGATGAGAGAAATGTAAGAGAATTCATTGCCAGCAGACCTGCTCTGAAGTAATTGGTAAAGGAACTTACTCAGACAGAAGGGAAATGATGCCAGAAGGAAACTTGGAACATCAAGAGTGATGAAGAACAGAAGAAATGTTAAGTATGATAGACTGTTTTTCTCCTCTTGAGTTTATGAAATATATTTGATGCCATCGTCTGATAAAGTTTTCATTGTACATAGGTGTAATATGTAAGACAGCTGCAGCATAAAAGGAAGAAAGAAAAGGGACCTATGTGGTTTTGTACACCCCACTTAATGTGATAAAAGTTTGATTGTAAGTTAAGTATATAGTCATCCTTAACTATGAACTCTACAAAGAGATGTCAAAAACACAGTTAATTAATTTAGTAATAAAAAAATGTTCACAGATGCCTGGATGGCTTAGTCGGTTGCACGTCTGGCTCTTGATTTCAGCTCAGGCCGTGATACCAGAGTCATGGGATTGAGCCCTGCATCCGGCTCTACGCTCGGCATGGAGCTTGCTTAAGATTGTCTCTCTCTCTCTTTCCCTTTTTCCTCTTCTGCCCCCTTCCCCACTCATGCTCACTCTTTGTCTGTCTCTCTCTCTCTCTCTCTCTCTCTCTCTCAAATGGAAAAACATGTTCAAATTCCCCAAAAGAGGGGAGACAATGGGAAAGAAGAAGGAAAAACAGAGGGAGCAGACAGAAAACAAATAATATAATGTAAACCTGAGTCTAAACATATCAATAACTACGTTAAATGTGTATTCATCAGTTAAAAGACAAATTATCGCAATGAATTTTTTAAATGATGCAACTATAAAGTGTCCTCAAGAAACTCACTTCAAATAGAGGTAGGTTAAAAGTAGAAAAATGGTGAAAGATATACCACTCAAACAATAATCAAAAGAAATTTAGAGTGGCTATATTAATAGCAGAAAATTAGACTTCAGAGCAAAGAAATTACTAGGGATAAAGAGGAGCTTTACATAATGATAAAAGAGCTAATTTACTAAGAAGGGATAATCCAAAGTGTGTACGCACCTAACATCAGCACTTCAGAATACCTGAAGCAAGAGCTGGCAGAACTGAAAGGAGAGGCAGACAATACAGACAATCCATAATTATACTTGGCAACTCTAACACTCCTTTCTCAGTAATTGTTAGAAATATTGGACAGAAAATCAGCAAGGATATAGAGGAACTGACAACCGACCGGATCTAATTGATTTTATAGAACGTTGTCCCGAACAATAGCTCAATCCACATTCTTTTCAAGTGTACATGGGACCTTCAGCAAAATAGACTATATTCTGGATCATAAAAGGAGCCATAATGAATTTAAAAGATTAAAGCCATACAAAGTAAGTTCTCTACCATAATGGAATTAAACCAGAAGTCAATAAGAGAACGATAACAGGAAAATCTGCAAGTACTTGGAAATTAAACAACAGATTTCTTAATGCATGGGTCAGTGAGGGTCTTAAGTAAAACTAGAAAATATTTTGAACTGAGTGAAAATGAAAGCAAAACATATCAGTGATTGAAACAATATATACTATAATGTGTACTGTCCTACAAAATAGGCCAATTACCAATATTTGAATGTGGGCACCATTATTTATTCATCATGGACGCACACAAAATCCATAAAATACTCAAATAGCAGGTGTCAAGGGATTGTATATTCACCTAGTTGGTAAAATAAGCTAGTTAATTTGTCAAGTAGGTATTAAATAATCATAATAATTACCATCTGGTGACTATTTAAGGGAGAAAGTAGAAAACTGAATAGAGTAGAATGATGCAGCTAAAGCAGTGCTTAGAGGGAAATTGATAGCATTAGATGTTTATATTAGGGAAAAAGAAAGGTCTCAAATCAGTCTGAGTTGCTGCCTAAAGAAAAGAAAAAAAGAGAAAATGAACCCACAGCAAGCAGAAGGAAGGAAGGAAATAGTGAAGATCAGACCACAGATTCTAAAAGAATAACAAGGGCATACTATACATATTTGATAACTTAGAGATAATGAACCAATTCCTCACAAGTCTTAAACTATAGAAATCCATCTAAGATGAAATGGAGGGTGCCTGGGCAGTTTAGTCAGTTGAGCATCCAACTCTTGATATTGGCTCAGGTCATGATCCCAGCATCATGGGATCAAGCCCCATGTCAGGCTCTGCCCTGAGCTTGCAGCTTGCTTAAGATACTTACTCTCATTTTCTCTTTCTCTCTCTGTGTATGAGTGTGTGTATATGTGTGTGTATGAATGAAATGGATAACCTCAACACTCCTGTATCTGTTAATTGAATTCATGATTAAAAAGAATAAAATTGGAAGACTCATTTGAAGATTTATAGTAACACAGGTACAATAATCAAGGAGGTGTGGTATTGGCAAAAGGATAGGCACCTAGTCCATGGAAGAGAATAGAATAGATTCACAAAAATGTTACTGTTTGCTTTTTGACAAAGATACATAGACAGTTTAATAGAGAATATATAGTTCTTTCAACAAGTGATGTTAAAAAATTAACTTTGACCACATGCAGAAAAAATGAAGTTTGATTTAAATCTGTTACAATATACAAAAATTAACTGAAAATGTATCACAGTTCTAATTGTAAAACTAGAAAGCCTAAAGAAATAGTTGATAAGAGAAAAATCTATGTGACCTAGGATTATGCAGAGTTTTTAGTTATTAGACCAAAAACATCCATGAAATTTTAAAAATTCATCTGGACTATCAAAATAAAAACCTTTGCTTTACAGAAGATACTCTTTTTTTTTTTTAAGTTTATTTATTTACCTTTAGAGAGAGAGAGACAGAGTATGAGTGAGGGGCAGAGAATCCCAAACAGGCTCTGTGCTGTCAGTGCAGAGCCCAACATGGGGCTCAATCCCACTAACCACAAGATCATGATCTGAGCCAAAAATCAAGAGTTGGACACTTCACCAACTGAGCCACCCATGTGCCCCTATAAAAGATACCCTTAAGGAAAAACAATGACAGGCCACTAAGTTGGACAAAATTCACAAATCACATATCCACAAAAGGCCCTGTATCCAATATATATAAAGAACTCTCCCAATTCAACAGCAGAAAAAGCAGATGGTGCAATTTAAAAATAAAAATGATTGAACAGATTCTTCACTGAAGAGTATATAAGGATGACAGATAAGTGTGGGAAAAGTTGTTCACCAGTACTAGCATCAGGGAAAGGCAAACTAAAACCATGACAGGATACCACCCTATACCTATTTGAGTGGCTGAAATATAAAACACCGTACCAAATGCTGGTGAGGATGTGCAGCAGCAGGAGCCTTCAGCTGTTGCTGGTGAGAATGTTAAATGGTGCCACCAGTGTGGAAAGAGTTTGGCAGTTTCCTATGAAGAGAAATACATATTTAAATCGTTTGACCTAGCAGTCTTCCTGGATATTTACCTTAGAGAAATGAGAACACATGCTCATTTAAAAAAAAAACAAAACTGTACACAAATATTTATAAGCAGCAGAATTCATAATAGCCCAAAACTGGAAACAACCCAAATATACCTCAGTGGATCAATGAATAAACTCTGGTACTCTGACACCATGAAGTATTACTCAGCAGTAGAAAGGAATGGACTACTGATACCCCCAACATCTTGATGGATCTTAAAGTCCTTGTGCTGAGTGAAAAAAGCCAGACTCACATGACTACAAACTGCAAAAACCCATTTATAGGGCATTCCTGAAATTATAGGATTGTAATGATTGAGAAAGGATCAGTGGTTGTCATGGATTAGAGAATGGTGTGAATACAAAGGGGCAGCAGGAGGAAGTTTGGGGGCTGATGGAAGTGTCACATATCCTGGTTGTAATGAGTGTTAACGTGTATTAAAAGTCACAGGACTGCATTCCTCTCCCAAATCAATTCTCTGGTGATAGGGTTTTGTTTGTTTGTTTATTCATTTATTTTGACAGCAAGCGGGTGGGGCGAGCGCAGGAGAATAGAATCCCAAGCAGGCTTTGCATTAGCAGCGTGGCGCCCAATGTGGGGCTTGATCCCATGAACCATGAGATCATAACCTGAACCAAAATTAGGAGTCAGATGCTCAACCAGCTAAGCCACCCAGGCACCAGTTGGTGATAATTTTAAAAGTAAAAATTGAAGCAAATCAAATTTTTGTGGCATGGTGATAAGAAGATAGAACTCTACTGGAAGGACCTTTTAAAAGGATTCCTTTTACACATAAAACAAGTAACATGAATTAAATGTCCAGCATTGAGGTCACCATAAGTTGAGTTCCAAAGCTGCCAAGCTGAAAACCAGCCACACCTAAACAGTTATGTCATTGGGAATCCCCTGCTAAGCTATTTGTCAAGGAATCTACATCGTGGAGGAAGTATCCAACTATGACCCATAAATGTTCTCATTGCTGGAGTAAACAAAGCTCTTTCCTAACCCTTAGCTTACAAAATGGGTAGGATACATTTGGGTATCAGAGTGTTAGACCACTCATGCAAATTCTCACCTATTAGTTAAGAATGTAAAGCCTTGAGGGGCGCCTGGCTCACTTGGTTAAGCATCCGACTCATGATACCGACTCAGATCATGATCTTGTAGTTCATGAGTTCAAGTCCTGCCATCAGCTCAGAGCCTTCTTGGGATTCTCTCTTCCTCTTTGTCTGCCCCTCCCTAGCTTGGGCTCACTGTTTTCTCTGTATCTCGCTCTCTCTGTCTCTTTCTTTCTAAAAATATTTTTTTTAAAGAAAGTAAAGCCTTTAAAATGTTACAGTTTTGAATAGGAGACTCTGGATATTGGAGCAGTGTGGTGTTTTGACAATGGCTGAGAGAATTCAGGAAGATCTGTGGGTTTTTTTTTTAATGCAATATAGTCATGTGTTTGCCTATACTTCCTGTTCCTTTATTGAGCGAAGAGCAGACATAGCGTCATAGAGAACAAAAAAATTTCAGTCCTGATATGTTTTCTCTTCATCTCACTGTAACCAGCATTCTGGAATCTCTTTCAAACATGTACCTTCCTGTTCGTTAAAGGTGATTATTTAAAAACAAACAGACCACACGGGGAAAAAGCACAGTTTCTGAAGTTTTGTAAGTAGTAATTGGAAATGTAAATTAGTTTCAGTCATATTCCTTTTGTTCTCCTGGTTTAAAATTCGTGGTTAAGGTTATTTTACATTCACAACAGTTACAGCAATGTGGCTGAGCAAAGTGAAACAGTTTAAGGTGGGGTCGTATTGGCAGGTGAGACCTCCTACAGGCCTGTGCCTCACTGAAGGCCCACGTTGCCCTCAACAGCTTGTGCCCACTTGTGCTAGTTCTACAGGGGAATAATATTCCAACAGTGATGTTTTCTTTTCTTTCCTTTTGTTTTATTTCCTATTACAGTGGTTGTGATTGTATGCCATTTCATATTAGGCTTAGCAAATTTACATCTTCATCTTCAGCTAATAAAGTACCACTCTGCTCTTTGCAGAGCATACAGTTCTAGCTCCTACACTGTAGATATACCTCGTGGGATTTTATTAGCATTAAAAAGTGTTTGAGGCTGCATTCTATGGGTGGGACCACAGGCCTTATCCAAAGATATCCCTGGAGTATTTCCACTTTTATATACTTTATTCATGGGGTTGCTCTATTAAAGTTTACCTGTATAAATAGGTTCCATTACTAAGAAACTGTTTGAAAACCGCTCACCTGGACAGATAAAATTCACAGATAATAAGAACTTGAACTTGTCACCAATCATCGCCACTTCCCATTCCTCCTCCTCCCATAATGCTATGCCTTATTTACTCACTATGGGTACAGTGTTTATTAAATACGTACTACATTCCAGTACCATATTACAGGAAAGTGTATTACTTTTTCTCACTTCGGTGGTTGAAAAACTGCTGAGAAGTGAAGTGGTCTGAGGCAGGAAAGAGGAAGAATAAGGATGTGGATTATCTGCATCCGAATAATTGAGCACCACGGTGTGTATATTCAAGGTGGCGGTGACTCAAGTGAGCTAGGTGGGTGGTAACAAATGATTTGAGAGAAACAGACCTGCTGGAGCTCAAATAGAGGCACTTCTCTTACAGTCATTGAGAATTACAGAACAATTAGAGCCGAGAGGAATGCAGGAAAAAAACAATACACTTTTTCATGTCAGTGTAACCTGCCAGGGAATCAAATAAGATGGAAGCATTATGTAGGCTTAGGAGCTAGGGAGTGCTTCACTGTAGATCCTTGAACTTTTCTGTTCAGACCCCAGATAGAGAATGATAGAGCAGGAAGGGTAAACACGAAAAACGAACTGTGGAATGGGATCTTAAATCTGTTGAAGCTGGAATGAAGCCTGTCTCAGGAAATTGAGGACAACTTTTTCAAAGGGGAGGGAAAGCATTAGTAGGATATATTATCAAAGGGCTTCCCATGTTTTATGACCTAGATGTATAGAGCCTGGGCAGGTTTTTTGTTTCTGTTTTTCTGATTCTTTTTCAAATAGAATTCTTAAGTCTCAAAGCTTTTTTAAAAAAAGTTAGAGGAAAATGCCATTTCTTTCCTTTTACGTGAAAGCAGTTGAGAGAAAACACATTCATAGTTGTGTGTTTTATTCCAGGGAAAGTCCATTAGCCAGTTTGTGTTTTCTTTAACACGTCTCTGTAGGGGCGCCTGGGTGGCTCAGTTGGCTAAGCGTCTGACTTTGGCTCAGGTCATGATCTCACAGTTCGTGGGTTCGAGTCTCGCGTCGGGCTCTGTGCTGACAGCTAGCTCAGAGCCTGGAGGCTGCTTCTAATGTGTCTCCCTCTCTCTCTGACCCTCCCCTGCTCACACAGCCTCTCTTTCTCTCTCTCTCTCAAAAATAAATAAAACATTTAAAAAATTAAGAAAAAAACATTTCTCTATAGAATGATTTGGTTTCCTTTTGAACGTAGAAGGCATTCTAGGTAAGTTTTCCATAGGAAAGACCAGGTCTTGGATATAAGCAAGTTTCATTTCTTTTTTTTTCTTTTTTTTTTAAATTTTTAATGTTTTATTTATTTCTAGGAGAGAGAGAGAGAGACAGCGTGAGCAGGGGAGGGTCAGAGAGAGAGGGAGTCACAGACTGAAACAGGCTCCAGGCTCTGAGCCGGCAGTCAGCACAGAGCCCGACGCGGGGCCCGAACCCACGAACCACGAGATCATGACCTAAGTGAAAGTCGAACGCTTAACCGACTAAGCCACCCAGGCGCCCCAAGCAAGTTTCATTTCTAATTAAACAAGTGTCTAAAACTATAATTTTTATGATGCACTCTGAAAAGAAAGGACCAAGAGCAGCCAGAGCAGCTTTTGGTGGCTCTGTTTTTGCAGTGCTCATATCATTCTGGAAAATTGGAATCATGTAGATAAGGAATTAGTGAATTACGCATGTATATGTGCTAATACTCTCCCTTTGATTATGGTTTTTTCATGGTTTATCAGAGTTAATTGAGATTTGAAAATTATATGTACAGTGAGGTGTTACTGAATGTTTTATTGTACAGAACATCCTGCAGGAACATCACAACACCTCTACCATGAATCTTTGGCTATGTAATGGGTTTCAGTAACTAAATTATATTTATAGCTACCTGAAATTTCCTATAGAAAGCCTAAACTGTTGGATCCACTAAATGACCTCTCAATAAATAAAGTACTTCTTATCATATATTATGATGATGGCTGGTTAGGAAAGGAAATCTGTGGTCTTTTTTTTTTTTTTTAAATGTTTTATTTATTTCTAGGAGAGAGAGAGAGAGAGACAGCGTGAGCAGGGGAGGGTCAGAAAGAGAGGGAGATACAGATTCTGAAATAGGCTCCAGGCTCTGAGCTGGCAGTCAGCACAGAGCCCGACGCGGGGCTCGAACCCACGAACCGTGAGATCATGACCCAAGCGAAAGTCGGACGCTTAACCGACTAAGCCACCCAGGCGCCCCCGGAAATCTGTGGTCTTAACACCTAGTGGCCATGTTAGGTCTAAGATACATGGATCTGTTTCCATGGACTTCGCTGACTAGAATGGGATGATGACCAAAGGTAGTCTGAGCAGTAGAACTGAACACTAACAAAAATTCATTCTTAACTAATGAAATAGGAAGATAGAGAAGGCATAAATGTTAAATCTGCTTTGTCTACTGTACTTCTCTTCTGTCCTACCATCAACTATAAGGAAAATACTACTGATTTAGTGGTAGCATTTCAGGGGAAAAGAAACTTGTTAGCAAGGATAGCAGCTATAAATCTTTGTTTCCCAAGCATTAGGATTTGATGACAGGTGTCTTAGAAGCAAGGCAAGGACTTCAGTAATAGCTACGGCGAGTTGAACGGTTATCATGTGCTGAACACTACACTTTTGCCAAGCATTTTATATGCATTGTCCGTTTAGTCCTCACAGCGCTCTCATGGGTATTTTACAGATGGGAAACTGAGGTTTTGAGAGGTTAAGTGACTCATCCAGGGACTCCATGTACAGTAAATGTCAGAGCCACAGTTTGAGGCAGTCTGTTCAGCTCTAGAAGCCACACAGTTAATCACTGTTTTGTACATTACCCTTTATCAAAAGGTAAATCACTGTTTGGTACATTACCTTGTCCCAAAAAGAAAGATTGAGAACCATCAGCAAAGGCCTCTCCAGATCTACCTCTTCACTTTTTATTTTACTTTATTTATTTATTTTTTTTAACGAGGTGGGGTTTTTTTTGTTTTGTTTTGGTTTGCTTTGAGAGAGCTCACGCAAGCAGGGGAGAAGGGCAGAGGAACAGAGAGAAAAAATCTTAAGCAGTCTCCAGAGTGCAGAGCCCGGCACCAGACTGGATCTCATAACCCTGGGATCATGACCAGAGCTAAAATCAAGAGTCAGGCACTCAGCCGACTGAGCCATCCAAGCGCCCTTACCTCTTCACTTTTTAAAGTGAAAACTGACTTCCCCCAGCAAAAAACAAACGACAGCATTTTTTAAATATTTGTCAGCATCCGTGTTTATGTTTATTGTTGTGTATATGAGTCTATGATATGTGAAACTATTAGTCACTTTAAAACAGTTTTCACAGCTATAGTATGTCTTCTTATGTCTTCTTATAGACTGTAAGGTATGTAACCTCATTAGACTGACATATAAACACACTAGAGGGGCGCCTGGGTGGCTCAGTCGGTTAAGTGTCCCACTTAGGCTCTGGTCATGATCTCACAGTTCGTGGGTTCGAGCCCCGCGTCGGGCTCTGTGCCGACAGCCAGCTCGGAGCCTGGAGCCTGTTTCGGATTCTGTGTCTCCCTCCCTGACCCTCCCCTACTCATGCTGTCTCTCTCTCTTTCAGAAATAAATTTAAAAAACATTTAAAAAATTTTAAAAAAAGACACTAGACCAAAACAAAGACTGGAGGAATACATTAAGGGTTTGTTGTAGCCAAATGTAACCAAAAACATTAAAAGTAAACATAACACTATTTACGGTTTCAGACACTGTTGTAAGCATTTTCTCTATTTAAACTCTTAATGTGCATCATAATTCTATGAGGCACTGTTTTCATCCCTGTTTTACAGATGAGGAAAACAGAGGGCTTAGATGCCTTGCCCAAGATCACTTAGCTGCTCAGGATTTGAATCTGGTCTGGTTCCAGAACCTGTGGTCTTAACAACCAAGCTATATTTGCCTTGTTTTACATTTTTACAGTTAGTGGTTTAAAATACCTTGGTTTTACTGCACATCCTTCTTCTAAAACATTGCTGGCCTGCGCATCCTCCCTGTACCGGAAGCTCAGAAGTCCTGAGGTAATGATACAATCCCTGTCCTCAAAGGGATTGCAGGACTTTAAGCAGAACTGGCAAATTAACTAGGAAGAGATTAAAAGTGAGGAAATACTTGGTTCTGTTTCCACTTGTTAATTGTTGGAGAGAGAGTAACTGAGTCAGGTCTTGACTTATTGACAATAATTGTAACAAAGTCTTTTTTTTTTTAATGTTTTCTTTATTTTTTGAGAGAGACAGCGTGAGCAGGAGAGGGTCAGAGAGAGAGGGAGACACAGAATCTGAAGCAGGCTCCAGGCTCCGAGCCAGCTGTTGGCACAGAGCCTGACACGGGGCTCGAACCCACGAACCGTGAGATCATGACCTGAGCCGAAGTCGGATGCTTAACCGACTGAGCCACCCAGGCGCCCCTAATTGTACCGAAGTCTTAACATCCCCCCCTCTTTTTTTAATCACTTGCTTACTTCATCAGTGACTTTTATTTAGAACTACAAGAGTATATTGTTTAGACTTGGCTCTTGAATGAAGCATGCCAGAATTTAAAAAGGAAAAAAAAAAGTCACATTCTTGGAAGTGCCTATTTGGTTTATTTCAGGAAACTTCCCAAAGCCAAGTGTTTATAGCTAATAGTTACTATACTCATTACCAGTTACTTAGGATTCATTGTATGCCAGGTACAGTCCTCTGTTTTCCACATGTTATCTCATTAAAGCCTCATTATAGCACCCCAAAGTGGGTTTTCCTCCCAGTTTACAAATGAGAGGAGAGGTTACCTGGCCTCTGAGCACCTCAGTTTTTTCCTTTGTAAAACAGAAAGAGAAAGCTTCTTTATGTTCTAATAGAAATTTCTAAGTCCAGATGAAAATGCTGTCAAGTGAACGTACAGAGCTCTGTGTGTAACATAAACTTTGCTTTTAATAACTGACATTTTATATCTTTCCTATCAAAAGCACAGTTTCCAAAAGGTACAACTCAGAGTAAAGGTGAACGAAAATTATAAAATTAAAACAACACAGTTAAATATTGGGTCCCTAGTACAGCGTACAGCAAGGGATACACAATGAAAAGCATCTTCTTCGGTTTGGTCAGTTTCTCCTTGCAAGCCTTTACCTCGGGCCCCCAGGCCAGTGCCTTGTGCTTTTGCACCGTGCTACAGCCACTTTGACTCCTGGTGCGCTGTGCCTGAAACGTGATGTCATGGCAGCCTAACTGTGGGAGCGAGGTGCCAGGTGCCTCTGCGTGGACTGCTGCTCCGATATACTAAGCAAGTATTTCAGGTTGAAAACTAGCCACCAAGGAGCTGATTAACACAGAGAATGACACAGTTGTAAGTGTATGAATGAAAAGTGGCATATTAAAAAGATCAAGGGTCTTGGACACTGAAAACCTGGAATCAAGTCCTGGCTCTGCCCCTTACTTGGTTTGTGACCTAGGGCAAGTCCATAACCTTTTTGAGTCTCAGCGTTCTTATCTGTAAAATGAAGATAATCGGAATAGCTAGTTCATTTATTGAAGATAAAATGGGAGAAAGCATAATGCAAGGGAGATTGATCTGAAAACTAGAAAGTGTCAAATGGATATTAAGACATTATGCTAAACTTCATTAAGCCTGTCGTTCAGTAGAGTGTGATTTAACACACTCATAGCATTCAAGAAATCTGTCAATTTTAAATAGCATGTATATATGGACTTAACATTTTTACCTCAATTAATCCTACACCAGCATTTCATGACAAGATGTGACCGTGTTATCTGGCAATAAACTGTAGCCATCTCAATGCTACCTATGAGCCATCATTCTAGTTTTCATTCCACCCATTTTTCTAAGAGAGTATCAAACTGACCATAAGCATCCCATTCACTGACCTGATCTGGGATTGTGAACAGATGACTCCACCTTGATGAGCTCTGTAAAATAAGGCAAATAATTCTCACTTCCTCCTACCTCACAGAGCTTGTTATAAGGATCAATTACTTTGAAGAGCGTAGCATACTATACAGGTGCAAGGGACATGCTTAAAAAAATGAATGTGATCGTCAGAGGCCTCTCAATATAGCATCGGAACTAAAAAATAATTCTGTTAGAAAATGGAAGGTAAAGATGCCACTAAAAAGTTACAGAGGGTTGCCTTTCAGTTGAGTGCCTGACTTGATCCTGGGGTCGTGGGATCAAGCCCTGCAAGATTCTTTTTTCTTTTTTCTTTTTTTTAAATTTCTGAGAGAGACAGACAGACAGCATGAACAGGGGAGGGTCAGAGAGAGAGGGAGATACAGAATCTGAAACAGGCTCCAGGCTCTGAGCTGGCTGTCAGCACAGAGCCCGACGCAGGACTCCAACCCATTGAACCATGAGATGATGACCTGAGCTGAAGTCAGACGCTTAACCGACTGAGCCACCCAGGCGCCCCAAGCCCCGCAAGATTCTTAAGATTCTTTCTCTCTCACTCTCTACCCCTTCCCCCTTTGCACACTCTTTCTCTCTCACTCTCTAAAATAAGGAAAAAAATGTTAGAGTAGTTGCCATAAGGAGGGGGTGGATGAATGGAAATGTCCACGTTTGACTATAATACAGTGTTGGAGAAGACATACCTATACCAGACTGTAAGCTCCTGTGATCATGTACTGTTTCTCTCCTTCTCTAATGTAGCCTTAGCAGCTAGAACAGTGCCTGGCATGTGATAGATGCTCATTTTGTTGGAAGAAGGAACAGTAGTCTTTGCGATCAGTTCAGGTGACTAGCGGTATGGAGGTAGGCTGACTTTGGCTAACATCCTGTGGCTTGGGTTGGCCATGGCAGTCTTGTCATGGTTCCCCATCTGAGGCAGAACTTGTTCTGAGATGTTCCTTAACTCAGAGTTTACCTTAACATCTAGGTCAAATTCCAAAGCCAGATTTTCATCCTAAATATTAGGTCCATTTATGTACAGTAGCCATGTACATTTATTTAGTAACTGTTGATATTATTTATCCAGACCCTTAGGAGCCAGTTATTAAGATACTAGAGAACTAACCAAATAGAGATGTTCATTTTGCCTGTTGTTTGTGGGTAAGGTGAGAAGTGTTAGAGAGTTTTCATTTGAACGAGTTTGATCTGTTTGAGTGGATATGCCAGGGAAGAAGGACCAATGGTGGCTTTTGTTTAAATAAATAATAAAAACAGATCAAGTTGTACTTTTCAGTCTAGTTTAGATCTGGAAAGAAACTGTAGAAATTACCTAATCTAGGAAACCCTTCCGTTTTTCCACGTAAGATTTTAGGCAGAAAACCCCGTCTGTAAAACAGATAAATGTTTTTTTCAATATAGATGTCTGTTTTAACTTTGTAACAGTTAATACCACAGTTTTTGTTTCTCAGTAAGAACACCAGTTAATATGGTGGGGTCTTAAAATTTTCTTTGTAGTACGTGTGAATTTGCCAATTTTGAATTTTTTCTAATGAATATGTACTTTAATCAGTGAAATCAAACATTTGGAGAAGTTTCGGAGGTGTACAAATTAATGTCATTAATACCATCATATCAAGAAGCAAAATGGGGAGATGGAATGAGGTTCAGTAGATTATGGTTGACTACTTCACTACTTCCACAGTTCAAGGATTTCTCCTAACCATAAATCAGTGTTTCTAGGCCATTATAAACTTCCAGTGCAATCCAGGGTACCGTACAAACCTTTATTTGTGTATCGTTGTCTCCTGTGGTTTGAAATTTGTATTTAAATTTTTCATTGTGGTATTAATACATGATTATATGTCTTTTTTGGGGGAGGCATGGCATTCACCTAGAAATACGACATTTAACAAAAGGAAAGCTTTTGAAAGGAAGGCACTAAATTCAAGGTGGAGTCCCAGAATTATCCTCAGTCCCAGGGAAGACCTCATGGCCAATATTTGGGTATTTCAACATCTGCAGTGTTAAAGCCAGCCTTGTCTCCTAAGATGGAAATTGCCATGTGCGAAATGACTTGATAGAAAATGGTGTACATTCTATATAATCTTCTACTGCAGAATGCGACCAGTGGCACTTCCCCTAAAAAAAATAAATTACCCGAAATTTGCAGCACATTCATATTCAATTTCATCACAGCAGATGCTCATTAGTATGTTGTTATTAATTGGTATTCACTTTAGGTTTTGTTTAAAATGAAGATAATAATTAGGTTTTAATTACTGCATCATTCGTGGGGGGGTGGCTGTCTGTGGGGAGAGGGATAGAGTGAAATGCTTCTTAAAGCACTGAACTATTTCCTGATGCTTATTCAGCAACGTGTGTTGCCAAAGACTTTGAAAAATAACTTCATTTTTACAAAAAAATAGGACTAGGATTCTGAAATGAAGAAATTGCTGTGTGTGTTTTTTTAAGCCCATCGTTATCAAGAACTCGCTGTAAATTGTCTACTTGATGGACATACTGAATCAGATGATAATGTGCACTACCATCCTTTCTAATCAAATTACCAAAAAGACTTCTTGGAAAAGTAACCCTCACAAGCGGCTGATTAATGAAGTGGTGGCAATGTTTTTTATTAGAACTAATTGAAGTAATCCAAATAAGTTATTTCTGTAGCCTATGGAAATAATTTCCTTTGCAAAGAAGTACAGTGGAGTTGGCAAACCAGGATTTTTCCCCCTCTGTTGTTCCATTATTTGCAAAATTGCTAAGTTAATACAGATATTGCAGATAAAATGGGAAAACTAATGTAATTGAGTGGCAAGGGAAGCAAGAAAGTTTGTTTCAATCTTTTCATAATCAAGACTAATAATTTATTATCAGGCTTAAAGGTGTATGGAAGTTAAGGGGCACTGGAATTCTAAAAGCGTATCTTTGCTAAAACACTAGAAATAGCCATTGTAACACATTTGTAAAATAGGGGCATTCGTATTCCAGAGTGTAAACATATTCCTTAGATAAAACTTTCTGGAACACCTCTCATGAGTGGAGCCTTGGGTTTTCCAAATATATACCAATTCAGACCCTCTGGAAGCTTACAGACTAGCTGGGAAAAGGAGAGGATTTGTCATATACCCCGTGCTCCAGGTACTTTCCATATCGTACCTCTTTATCTTTAAAACATTCTGGACAGGTTTATTAGCCTCATTTTACCAGTGAAAAAATTGAGGTGTGACTAGGCTAAGCAGTATGTCCAAAGTCACCCCAGCCTTTACGTGATAGAACTGACTTTCAAACCAGGTTCCGTCTGACCCCACAGCCAGTCTGCCATGGGGAGCTACACAGAGGAAACATGAGAAATCATTTCAAGGGACTGGTGTTGTATCATTAGGCAATACGATGAGGTTCACCGAGACATGGGAGACATATTCTGTGAATCCTTCCTTTGCACAAACATTCATTGAGGGCCAGGTACACACCCGGCTCTGGCCTGGGCCCCAGCAGTGTAGTGGAGAGGCAGAGGGGTGTAGGCACGGGCCCTGCCTGCCTGAGCTCCCGTCCTGGGGCGGGGGGGGGGCGAGGGTCCTTGAACAGTGAGGACGACCTGGAGTGTGATCTCTGCACCAGAGGGATGTGGTAAACCATTGGCACCCAAAGAAGAGGTGACTGGCTTTGTCACGTGGCAAGTGAACAAACCAAAGCCTGGAGGTGTGGCAGGCTCCCCAGAACCTAGAAAGGCTGTGCAGTCTGATGAGGTAGGTAGAAACTGAGTGGCTCTTGAGGCAGGGCTGGAAGGACAGGCCTGCCCGAGGGGACAGAATTGCCCAGGCCATTGCGCAGAAGAGGGAAGGAACACGCGGCCCATCCGCCTGAGTAGGTGATGGTAAGGGGCCCACCAGGCTGGCCTTGCGGGGCCTGTGGAGAACCTTCGAGTGGGCCTGACGGCTCGAGCTCTGTCTGGTAGATGGTGAGTGTACTGGTAAGGATTTTTCAGCCAAGGCTACCCTAAGGCAAATTTTCATTTCTAGACTTGTATCTTAGGGTTCCTGTGAGCGCCACCAGGGTTTAGAGTTCTGAATCTGCTTCATGCCATGATGCCTGTAGGAAGTTCTATCCTGAGCTTTTGCAGGGTAATGGGGTTTGCTACACCGTTGTATTTTACAGTTACCATCAGTGCTGGTTTATTTGTGTTCATAGTAGAAGAGTGATGCTTAATCATCAAAAATACTTTGGGATAAATTTGGGAATTAGGGCAGCCCATTTTGCTTCCCAATTGATACTGTTCAGGCTTACAAGTGGACTTGACTTCTGTAAGTATATACTAGTTAATGTGAGAAGGTAGGCCTTACATGTTCTAGATTGTATGAGGAAGGTAACTTCAGGTTAAGATTTTGCCGTGGATAATCTCTAGGGTCATGAGCCCAACTCTTCATACCTCAAGAAATTCAGTTTAGAAGCAAGTCACATTAATTTTTGAGTTGATAAAGAGGTAGTTTTCACTAACTTCTCCCCTGTCCCTACAAATGGGGGGGGGGGAGGGAGAGAAGACTGGTTACATTGCCCCAGGAAAATCTTAGAAAGATAAAAGACTATATTGTCAAACTAGTTCAAAGTAAAGTCAGTCAAAAACCACTATTAAAGCCCCTTTGGAAGCAGTTTGGCGGTTGCTACTAAAGCTGAACGCTCGCATGCCCTCTTACCCAGCATTTCCTTTGGTAGGTCTTACAATCAGCAGGAGTGTACACTTCCGTGCCTCAGGGGCATGTACACGAATATTCACAGCAGCACCATTCCTAATAGCCAGAGAACTGGAAACCACCTAAATAGCCACCATCCATAGAATGGATAAGTACATTGTGATATATTCATTCAGTGGGCTACTTTATGACAATGAGAATGAACAGACTCCTTTTACATGCAACAACACATAATGTTCACAAGCATAATGTTGAGCAAAAGAAGCCAGAGGGAAAAAAAGTGAAAACTCTATGATTCTATGCACATGAAGTTACTGGGGTTTTTTTTTTGTTTTTTGGGTTTTTTTAAGGCAAATCTGTTGTTATCCTTGTGGGGCAGTGGCGGGGGCCGGGGGGAAGATGGTGAGTAGCCGGGAGGAGAGCAAGGCCCTCTGGGATGCTGGTAATGTTTTGTTTCTTATTATGGGTGCTGATTACAGAGATGTGTTCACTTTGTACATCAAGCTGCACACTTATTATTTGTGCACTTTTGGTGTATAGATTATAATTCAACAGGAATACAAATCAGGTTTAACATTGCCCTATGTTTATGTAAGGGAAAATATGTCCTGTCCTATTCTTGAAATAATATGCTTGGACAAGCAAGCATCTTCCTCAAGAATGGTTCTCAGGAGGGGCGTGTGGGTGGCTCAGTCGGTTAAGCATCCGACTTCGGCTCAGGTCATGATCTTACAGTTTGTGGGTTTGAGCCTCGCGTCGGGCTCTTTGCTGACAGCTCAGAGCCTGGAGCCTGCTTCGGATTCTGTGTCTCCCTCTCTCTCTGACCCTCCCCTGCTCACGCTGTCTCTATCTCAGAAATAAAAAACATTAAAAAAAAAAAGAATGGTTCTCAGGAAATCTTGGGGTTTTTGGTTAGTGTGAATTCCTTTATGTCAAGCCAGGCTGGAGGGGTAAGAGTACCTGGGTCTAAAAGTTTCTCTAATACAGGTAGTCTGTAGCGCAGCGCTTCTCATCTTACACTACCCACCAGAACTTCCTAGGAGCCCTTAAAAATGCCCATCCCCTGCATTCCACCCTGCATTCTTAAGTTGTTCCAAGAGCCAGGTCTGAGCATCAGTCTTTTTTTTTTTTTTTTTAAAGCTCCCAGGTGATTCCAATGTGCAGTCAGGTGAAGGACCACTGATCTAGAGCCTCATCAGAAATCTCAGGAAAGAGACCAGGGACCATAAATAAATGGAAACAGAACTACCTTGGAGAGAGAATGAAGTTTGCATTGTTTCTAATGTAAGCCAATTACAGGATTTTAGAAAATGCATCAGAACCAGTGGCATTAAAACATTTTCCATTTCTTTTCATTTCAGTATCTGCTTAAGTACCTCCTATGTGCCAGGTCTGTCAGAGCGGAATTCCTTCCCCACCCCTATGTATGTATGGGGCCCACACTTATTACTATGTTAACACTCCAAGCAACCACCTCGAATGCAGAGTGTCATACACACAGTAGCTCTTTTAGCTCAGCATTGTCCTTACAAAATCACAATCGGCCACTTTGGTACACGATGTTCTAACTATAAAGGGAGACTGAAAGAAGCCTAGGCACCGTGTTGAGTGCAATTTCAAGGAAAGAGCAAGAAATCGAACATTTTAAACCAATAAGTAAAAGCTAGAGAGAGAAAGAAATGTTAAAATATCATCTTATTTTCTTGAAGTATTTTCCATCCAATCTTGTACAGTCGAAATGAGCATTTAAGTGTGGGGGGTAAAACCCTGCTGAATGCCTCAGAGAAGACTAGAGGGTGTCAGGTTTCTTGATTAGAAGATTTTATCATCAAACGCAAAAGAGAAAAGATGGTAATGATAAAAAAAAAAAAAAAGCCCTCCAAGTGATCACAAATTAATGGTGCAAAATCAAGAAAACAAAAGTAGGTGCTATTCTTGTTCATTTAAACTATAGTTTTCTCCATTTCATGTGTGTTCTTTAAAACCACTTAATTGTATTTGACATTGAAAATCTAATAGGGCCTTTTGTTTTCAGCCAATTTACTAATTGCAAAATATGTCAGGAATCAAAAGGGCAGGAGGTGTTGGTATATTTTTTAAAAATATATAACTCCTTTTTAATTTTTTTTTCCTATTTTCCTTATCCATTTAGGCAGTGACTTTCAATTAGCCTGCCTGCTAATATCAGGTCACTACACTCCGTGGCTGACGCTTTATTCCTTCATGTGGGTTGTCACTCGTTTGCTTCAGTTGGCTGGCAAAGGTTGTTGTATATCCATTACCAGCAACACAGCACTTTGCATTTCTGAATTGACAAGCAGCTATATTGACCCAGCGCTTATTATGGGTCAACAGCTGCGTTAACCAACGGAAGGACTGAGGGGCAATTAAAATGAATTGGCAAAAATATATCTTCCTAATTTACTCCAATTTGTTATTTATGCTAACATTGTATGGCTT
Organism: Hyaena hyaena; assembly: GCF_003009895.1. Taxonomy (NCBI): domain Eukaryota; kingdom Metazoa; phylum Chordata; class Mammalia; order Carnivora; family Hyaenidae; genus Hyaena; species Hyaena hyaena. The sequence goes on along the minus strand of NW_024081242.1, from coordinate 660,177 downwards.
CTATGGTGACACTAAACAGAATGGACCCAATAATGGCAATTAACATAAAAATATAATGGCTAATCAAATTGACAGCAACTGTTTCTCATCATCTCGACACACAATACATTATCAAAACAAACTATTATGAAGGAGGTAATTTCAGTGTTCTATTCAACCTGCAGCATGTGTGCAGTCAGGGAGATGTGTACCAGCAATTACTGCTGAATCTAAAAAACTAAACAAATAACTTAATCGCTGTCGTCCTCCTTTTTTTCCCCCCAGGAAGCAGTAATCAGGATTCGCTAAAAATAACTGGTGTATAATAGTATAATGATGATGCATATTGTAGAATAGCTAATAAGAAATAAAATAGGCTTCTAGGTGTACACTTTTTATAGGTTCAGGTAAAGAGACTTGTGGAAAGAATGGACACAAAAAGAGACAATAGCCCTGGCTGATGATGAATAGCTCCATGTGGGTTATTCCTGCAGCCTAATATTTATAGATACCCTTTCCAATGGCCAAAGGAGTTTAAAATACACTAAATTTAGGAACAGATTTCATAATGCAGAAAACAGGAAGGTCGGTCACTGATCTCAATAATGAGTGAATATCAGTTACTTCTACACCAAGTTCAGTTGACTGTAGTTTTTCATCATTGATAGTGATCTCCGATCCTTGGATCTAATACTTGGTTACCCAAGAGATTTCCTTCAAAAGTAATGTGTTTCCATATCCAGTTGTAGATAGTGGTTTTCCCGAGGTTCCTACTGGCGTGCTCATCTGTGGGCACCCCCGGACCCAGCTGGACCAATTGTACAAATGACTTGGTTGTCATGGTCATTCTTGAATTAATTCATTCAGCCAACATTTATCTCTAGAGTGCTTACGGCGTGAGTTAGCTGTATGTCTGTTTGCCCCTGCTGCTGAATCTGGCGCATGATAAGTGCTCATTCGATGTTGGCTGGATTTCATGTTCATCCGAGGCAGCAAGCAAGAGCCGGTAACATGTTTGTCATTTGAGCTTCTCTCATTTGAGAAGTTCTGAGGGTTCAGTTGTTTCACCTTGGTATGACACCCACCCGCCCAGAGAAGACACCAAAGAGCTCCAGTTCATTGTCCTTCAGCGTGAGGGTTTCCCGAGTGTCTTACTTCATAGGAAAAAGGAAAGAGAGCTCCTAGGGCAGTTGATCTTAAATAAATGGAAGTGCATTTGAATGTGATTTGCCACATAATTCTGACTTCGATTGTTGAAATGGCTACATGCCTTTTTCCCCACACAGGGTGAGATACAGTCGCTTAGGACTGTATATTCCCAGTTTCTCTAGATAACCTCGGGAATATCAGTTCATTATGTGTTTGCTGAATGAATAGTAGTTCGGGCACATCTCCTATAATCTGTTGAGTTAGAACTTGCCAAGGTCATTAAACATTTGTTTTGACATGGTTGGGCTGGAAAACGTTCATTATTTCATTTCACCTGATATGTCTGAGGTCCTGTGTTGCCCACTTAAGACTAGCACAGAACAAGCAGTCAAGATGTTCCTCATGTCTACACCTGATTTACCATGTTATGCTTGTGAGTCAGTCCCTGGCAAAGGCCATGGATTTCCACCACAAGTCATAAAATGGAGCTCATAGTTTAGCAGTATATGTTAAACAATTTCTGAAAATGTTTAACTTCTTGCTGCCATGGACAGTTCCCAGTTAGGAAGCACAGTAACACTTTTGCCAATTAACAGTGCAAATTGTAAAGGGTGCATAGGAATTTGCAATTTGACAAAATCAGTTTTTTGACAGCAGGGGCAATCAGTCGGCAGCCTTGTAAGTAGTAGTCTCTGATCGAAATGGCAGGATTTATTCTGAATTATGAAAGGTACATATGCTGTGTGAGGGGGACAAGTCATTAGTATGAGTCTCTCCTTATGCACCCCTCCCTTCTTTAAAACAAGCTATTTGATATAGAAGTCAGAAGTGTGGAATACACTCTGTTGAGAGTGATCTCTTTCGCTCCCCTCACCAATAGTAGTATTCATTTATTTTCCGTTCTATTGCAGTATTCTGACAAGTCCCTGTACACCCAGCTGTGCTTTTACCGGTACATTTTTGATACGGACTGTGCACTGGAGAAACTTATTACCGATCATGAGAAAGGTACGTTAAAATACTGTAATTACCTTTGAGTTTAAAGTGGAAATTTGCATCATAAAAGCCAGACCTACTGTCAGGCTGTTCACGCAGCATCACACTGCTGTCTCAGAAGCAGGCCATGGGGGCCCTTGTGAGCACAGGCTTCCCTTCCATGAGGGGCGGTAGTGTAGGAATCCCCGGCTTTGGTCCCCACAGCCTGTCTCACATTGTTCTCTATTAAAGCAGGGCTTTGGGGGAGGAGCAGTACAAAAAGGACTCTTTAAATGCTGTATTTTGAAAATGCTATTTTCTATAGAGTTTAGTAATTGTAATAAAGTAAGCATAGGCAACGTGGTCATTGGACCTACAAAAACCAGACATTACCACAAAAAAAATAGACCTGGAGTGTGTCTCTGCTGTTCACTAAAAGCCTGGGTTCATTTTGAAAGAGAGGCATGGGGTGGAGTTCTTTTATTGACTCCATCCTAAGAGTGCATATCCGCACCTTTGCCCAGATGATTGGGCACTGCCCGTAACCCTCACACAAGACTCGCAGTCACTGTGGGGCTTAATGGGTCTGGGAAAAGCTTTGTTACATAACAGAGTATTTGAAAATGTCATGACAAGTGCATGGGTTTTTTTTCTCCTACCTGAAAATCACATTGACAACTTTTCTATTACCTGTAAAAAATAAAAAAGGCAAATTTACACATTTTTCATATTAGTTACCTACCGAGTGTTTATGTTGTTTGTCAGTGAATATCAATTCAGCATTTTGTTGGTCGGTATTAAGGCCAGAGGTAACCTTAAGGACATAAAGAAACCTGCATAAATACTGCTGGATTTCCTCACGTAAGAATCCCCATGCTGCCCGTGATTTGGTCTTAACTGTTTTCAGTTCTAGTCATAATTGACCAGTTTTTTCCATCTACAAGATAGGCTAACAATTTAAAAAAAATTTTTAATGTTTATTTATTTTAAAGAGAGAGAGAGAGAGCATGAGCAGGGGAGGGGCAGAGAGAGAGAGAGAGACACAGAATCTGAAGCAGCCTCCGGGCCATGAGCTGTCAACACAGAGCCCCATGTGGGACTTGAACCCACGAACTCTGAGATCGTGACCTGAGCCAGAGTTGGAGGCTTAACCAACTGAGCCATCCAGGTGCCTCAGGCTAACAATTATTTTTAAAAGGTCTTGACTTAGTTGGTTTTGCTGTCCTTGGATATGAAAGCTTACTGACTGATGGAGGAAGTTGGTTTGGAAATTAATACCTTGTTTTTAGATGTTCACCAAGGACTTGGACTATCTCCACAGCATATTTTCAGTGACTTCGTAAAATTTATTTAATGTGGAAAAAAATTCCTTCTGTTCTTTAGTAACTGAGTTTTTGAACTTCCATTCATGGCTTGTGTCTAGCCCATGTTTACTTACAGTATCATTAATAACTGTTTCTCTTTTACCCCTAAGGACTTTTCCTTCAAGGCATTGTGATTTGAGAGAATTAAGTACTGATTCTCTGATAAGTACATTGTGTGTTTCTGTCTGGTTTGTTACCTCTTTCCTGGGTATCCGTATGTTAGAACTTGTTCCGCCTTTACTTCTATCTCAATCTAGCCATTTCAGATTGTTCTCTAGATGTTCTTAGACCCCAAAGGGATGGGCTTCTCTTCCAGACATGTCTAAAATTCCTATCTGGTGGGGCTGAATCAGTCTTTCATGATTAGCAGTTTTCAAAAAGTCCATTGGCTCTTGGAGACATGTAGAAGTGACCTGGAAAGTCACTGGAGACTTACTGACTCTGGCTTTTTAGAGAACGTCGAGGAGTGTACATTGCTCTCCCAGAAAATAAAAGGGAGTAGAATAGCTACTTAGAAGCTTCTTGCTTGGCAAATAGGGAGAGGTGTTGACAGAATCTGTACCCTCCCACAATTTACTACAATTCTATTTCACAAGCATAAGAGTTGGGACGCTTTTTTTTTGTCATTTGCTTCTAATAAGTACACTGTCTCAGAGGTCAGGGGCAAAACGACACTAAGTGTGAATTATTGACAGGTTCTTGTACATGTCAGATGGCTAACAAAAATAAAGTAAGAGAAGGATGTTAAGTCTATGTCTCACAGGAAGAACTTCATGAAATGTTCCTAGAGCCTTTTATTTTACTTACAGAATTTTAATTAGGAAACTATTTTTCCTCTTGGCTTCCTTCTTATTTATTATTCATAAGTTGTGCTATAGAAATGAGTGGATTAGCTGAAATTACTAATTTCAGGTGTGTTCATATCACTCAGTAATGTTAAGAGGTATTGGGATATTTGTTGGTAGGGGCATATAAGCTGAAATGATGAGTCATGCTTATCTGTATTCCAAGATCACAGGTTTCCTGATAAGTGACATTTGATAAGCTCTCTCTGAAGAGTCACCTCGGGGCTTTACCCAGAGATTCTGATTCAGAAGGTGGGAGGTTGAGTTTAGGAAGCTCCGTATTTTAGAAAGTCCCGCCCCCTCACCCCCAAACAATTCTCACGTGCTGCCAAGTTTGAAAACCTCTGTCCTGGTCACCCTGAAAACATCAGTTGGGTGGTTTCTAAAGAGAATTTAAATCCTAGTTGTAGTCCATAGGTAACAAGTGGAGAATGAGAAAAGTCTTATAGGCTAACAATTAGAGGGAAACGTTTATAAATGCACATTAATGTAACCTATAAAAAACTTACTTCTCACTGTAGAAGTGATGTGAAACACTCTGTTCTTATTTGCTGTTCAAGGGAGACTTGCTATAAAAATGAATTGAAAATCTGTGGGGTCCAGTGGGCAAACATACTGATTCAGTTTGGACCACAGCCAGAACAGCAATACTTAACATCAAAAATCTTGTGGAAAGTGATGTTAACATCAAAGTGTTGAGAAAAGTGACACTCATCACACACAGTTGTATTGAGGGTGGAGTCTAAGTATTGTCTGTCAGCGCACAACCCTGGAACTAGCATATGAAGTCTTTACTGTAGACTCTTCTTTGCTGTCGTACTTAGCACCATTTCCTTCTCAAAGATTGTTTTACCATTTCCATTTGTAAAGCCCACATCTTAAGGGTCATAACTGGATGGTGGTTTTAATTTTTGTTTGAAACTTGACCATTTGACTTGGAAAAATCACAAAGTATTTGAAAGACATTCATTTTTATGGTAAAAAGTAGCTCTTATCAAAGCTTTTTCCCTTTGCTTTCAAACGAAGGTTTACAGGCCATTAGTCCATAATGTGACTTAACCCCATTTGGTACTTTTCCCTTACCTTTAAAATGCTAAAGGACTGTTACTCACTTCGGTTAAGTGTTTACTGCATATTCACTGTAACTACATAACATTTTAAAAAAAATTATTTCTGTAGGACTTTGCCTTTATTACTGTAACTGTTCCCAAATGTACACAGATGGCATTATAGATGCAAGAAAGTTTTAGAGGAACATAGTGGCAGTAGATGAGGTAAAATTCCCATTTCCACCAAGGCAGCACTAAAGGGTCCCATCTGACTGCCTCATTCCATGGGGCCTTGGCCTGAGGAGGGATAAGTGGAACCATTTGGGGGAGATATGAATCCATTCACATCTTGTCCCATTTGTCTAAATAAGCTTCTTAAAAATACGGGAGCAAAGAGAGTCTCTTAGTTTTCTCACCTGCGTTTTTTTATATTGTTTATTCAGCAGTGGTAAAAGTAGTGTGTACATACTTTCCCTTATGTATTGAGGGCCATCCCAGATATCAAAGGAACTAAGATGGCCAACGTTCCTGCCCCAGAGGAGCTTAGCGTTTGTTGGAGACAGATTCAGCAGCAAAGTGTGATAAACTCTCAGATTGTTATGGAAGCAAAGAAGAGGAGCCACTAACTGCCTTTGATTTGGTAGATTCATTTTTAGAGGAGTTTTAGCTTCACAGCAAAATTGAATGGAATGTACAGAGATTTCCCATGTACCCCCTGCTCCCACACATGCACAGCCTCCCTCCTTGTCAACATCCCCCCACCAGAGTGGCACATTTGTTAACAACTGATGAAGCTGCATTGACCCAGCATTATCATCGACCTTAGGCTGCACTCATGATGTTGGCCATTGGGTGGACAGATCTGTGACACGCGTCCACCATTATAGTATCATAGTGTAGTGTCACTGCTCCTCAATCTTCTGTGCTCACCCTCCTCGTCCCTCCCTCCCACTAACCCCTGGCAAGCACTCATCTTTTTGCTGTCTTTATGCTTTGTCTTTTTGCTGTTTTCACTTTTCCACAACGTCATGTATTTGGAATCATACAGTATGAAGCTTTTTCAAATTGGCTTCTTCCACTTAGTGAGATGCATTTTAAGCTTCCTCTGTGTCTTTTCATGACTTGGTAGCTCCTTTTTTAGTGCTGAATAATATTCCCTTATTTAGGGGCACCTGGGTGGCTTAGTCGGTTAAGCGTCTGACTTTCGCTTGGGTCATGATCTCACAGTTTTTGGGTTCGAGCCCCACGTCGGGCTCTGTGCTGACTGCCAGCTCAGAGCCTGGAGCCTGTTTCAGAGTCTGTGACTCCCTCTCTCTCTGACCCTCCCCTGCTCACGCTGTCTCTCTCTCTCTCCTAGAAATAAATAAAACGTTAAAAAAAATGTTAAAAAAATATTCCCTTATTTGGATGCACCACATCTTATGTATTCACCTACTGAGGGACACTTTTTGGCTTCCAAGTTTTGGCATTCTGAGTAAAGCTGTCATAAACGTTTGTATGCAGGTTTTTATGTAGACATAAGTTTCTATCTTCCTTTGGGTAAATAGTAAATACCAGGGAGCCGTGACTGCCGGCTCATATGGTAAGAGCATGTTTAGTTTGTAAAAAACTGACAAACTGACTTCCAAAGTGGCTCTACCATTTTGCATTCCCACTGGCAGTAAATGAGAGTTCATGCTGCTCCACGTGCTCGCCACCATTTGATATTGTCAGCGTTATGGGTTTTGGCCAAGCTAATAGATGTGAAGTGAGATCTCGTTGTTTCAAGTTGCATTTCCCTGATGGTATATAAGGTGGAGCATCTTTTCTTAGGCTTATTTGCCATTTCTATATCTTCTTTGAGGAGATGTCTGGCTCACTTTTTAATGAAGTTGTTTGTTTTGTTGTTGTTGTTGTGTTTTAAGAGTGTTTTAAGAAGTCTTTGTGTATTTCGGATAATGGTCCTTTATCAGACGTGTCTTCGGCAAATATTTGCTCCCAGTCTGTGGCTTTTCTTTTCATTCTCTTGAGCACTAATTGCCTTTTCACTTTAGTGTTGGATTAACAAAGTGAAACTTTTTTTCTGTTTCTCATCTCTTCCCAGATGCTTATCTCCTCTTACTCTCTGTCAGCTGTTTGTAGTAGAATGCTGTATTAGTCTGTAACGCCTGCTGTAACAAGGTACCACAGACTGGGTGGCATAAACAACAGAAGTGTATTTCCTGCCAGTCCTGGAGGTTAGAATTCTCGGATCAAGGTGTCAGCAGGCCTGGTTTCTTCTGAGACCTTTCTGTCGGGTTTGTAGATGGCTGTCTTCTCCCCGTCTTCGCATGGTCTTCCTCGTATCTGTGTCCTAATATCCTTTCTTAAAAGGACCAGTCCTGTTGCCTTAGGGCCCACCCTGGTGACTTCATTTTAACATAATTGCCTCTTTAAAGGCCCTGTCTCCAAATATAGTCACATTTTCGGGTACTGGGAATTAGGATTTCAACCTTCCCCCCGGTATGATTTGGCATGGGGGGCACAATTCAGCCAGTAACAGATGACCTTCTTGGTGAAATTTTCCATAAACCCCTTTCAGTTTGTTGGGTTTGTCTCTGTCAGAATTGAGACACCACGATTTAGGACTCCGTTGAAGAAAGCAATTGGAGCTAAAGTGCTCTGCTAGCGCAGAGAAGGCGCTGTGACCTTACCCTTGTGACATGGCTTCTTTCAGAAAGCCCAGTTTCTCAGTGGAGTCTCTCTAGGCCTAGAGGGACTGTTCTTCAGGTCACCCTGGTTTCTCACTAAGGGATGTGGGCAGCCACAGCCTGTTGGGGTCGTTCTTCTCCTCCTTCCTGTCATCCAGGTGAAATCTCACATGCATTTCCCTTCCTACCACAGCCCCATGAGGTGGGTCGTGGCTCATTATGTTGATGAAGAAATTGAGTTGCTAGCACCCTTTAAGTGCCCCTCTCACAGAACTTACCCTGAATTGTTTTTGACTTTCTCTTTCACTGAGTTTATTGAGGCAGAGGGTTGTATCTTGCTTACCTGCCGTTTGCACACTGGAGCCAGCTCGTGAAATTTACGTTGAATGAATTCTTAGTAGAAAATAAGACCATGCAAGCAGTTTCAAGGATTTTGGAGCAGTTAGTCCTAGGAAGCAATGCTGTCCATAAATGGAGGCCAGTGTGCATTAAAAATTCTAGGTCCTCCTATAGGGGTGCCTGGGTGGCTTAGTCGGTTAAGCGTCCGACTTTCGCTTGGGTCATGATCCCGCGGTTCGTGGGTTCGAGCCCCGCGTCGGGCTCTGTGCTGACTGCCAGCTCAGAGCCTGGAGCCTGTTTCAGAGTCTGTGACTCCCTCTCTCTCTGACCCTCCCCTGCTCACGCTGTGTCTCTCTCTCTCTCCTAGAAATAAATAAAACATTTAAAAAAAAAAATTCTAGGTCCTCCTATAGTGCTTGGCTGGACTCAGGCGTGCCATTAATTAATATAACTGAAGTTCTTGATATTTCCACATTTCATATCTGTCGTTCAGCTCTTTGCAAGTTTCGCTGAAGACAAGTGACATTGTATCTCATTTTGCCGATGACACATTTGATTGAATCAAAAGAATGTCAAGTCACTTAACTAGTGTGAGCCCCACTGACTGTTCCTACACCCACACTGCCACAAGGTCCTATTCTTTGCTCATCCTCAGCGACAGTTAGAGACAGGAAGTGTAGTGATAATTGTATTACTTCATAGAGAATGGACACCCAAAAGAGACAGCAGCTAGTACTGAAAAGGGAAGGAATCTAAAGAAGTGATGTAAGTGTTTTTAGTGAGAAAACTAGAGTTTTTTGGAAGAAATTATATGTAACGTGGAGAATTTGCAGATTTCTGAGGGTCCCCTTTCAATGCTAAGAACTTGCCTTATTTTCCTGAACTTTTAAAGTGAAAGCCGAAGAGTTTTACCAAAGCTGGAAGTACAGACATAAAAGTAACAAAAAGCCCCTGGAGTCCTCCGAGCCTTTCACGGTTTGAGAATTTACTTTGTTAAATCCTTGCAGGGCATTAAACAGAAGCCTGTGTCAGAGAGAGTGTCTGGTCCAGTTCTTCTTAGGTCACTTTTTAAATTTATTTTTTATTATTTTTTAATGTTTTATTTAGTTTTGAGAGAGACAGCATCAGCAGGGGAGGGGCAGAGAGGGAAGGAGAGAGAGAATTTGAAGTGGACTCTGCACTGACAGCACAGAGCCCCAATATGGGGCTCGAACTCACAAACTGTGAGATCCTGGTATGAGCAAAGTAAGACGTTCAACCGACTGAGCCACCCAGGTGTCCCTTACATCACTTTTTTAAGCCCATGGTTTATCCTCCTGAAAAAATTCTTGTCAAATTTTAGAAATGAGCCTTTTCTCTGTTTTTAATAACTAATAACAGGTGAAGCACACACAGTAATTCACTCCTACCAGGTACATATAAAAGTAAAGGTAGAAGTTCATTTAAGCTCCTATTCACCCTCCATTAACCCTCCTTTAAATTATATTTTTCGTCATTGTGAAAAAGTTTTTTTTAGAAAAACAGATTTTGAAATGGATAACTTACAAACTCCACTTTCCTTTTGTTTCATTTTCTCACAAATAAACAATAAAAATGACCTGGGGTGCCTCAGTGGCTCCATTGGTTAAATGTCCTACTTCGGCTCACTCATGATCTCATGGTTCATGAGTTCAAGCCCTGCATCAGGCTCTCTGCTGTCAGCACATAGCCCGCTTCAGATCCTCTGTCCCCCTCTCTTAGCCCCTCCCCCACTCACAGTCTCTTCCTCTCTCTAAAAAATAAATAAACATCTTTAAAAAAATGAGCCAAGTTTTGTTTTGTTTTTTAACTATTCTTTTAATTAATTTAAGTGAACTTTTATCCTAGGAGACTACTGTGGCAATTCAGAACATTGGTAGCTATCTGTTAGTGATTAGGAAGTGATTGTAGAAGCACATAAAAATTTGGATAATAGAAAATGGTTCATAGAACCCTTACTTTCTGAGGGGGTTATTGCTGTTATTAGATATTACATGGTTTTAATCTTTAATGATTTAGAGAAACACTAAAAATATGGTGTTTAAGTCTGTCACTAAGAGGCCATTATGATACTGGTTTGTAGTTTGTATGCAAGGTGGAAAAAACACTATGAAACACTGGAGTTATTTACAGTTGTCATCTCTAAGTGGATTATAGGTAATTTTTATTTTCTCTTTTATGCTTGTGTATATGTTTTAAATTATATAATCTGAGTGTGTACCCCTTTTATAGCAAAAAACAAATTATAAACACTGAAATTTTACAAATAAATATTTTTAGAACTTGAAATAATTACCACAATGATGTAGCACTTGAAGGAGAAAATAACCTACAGAAGAACCCAAATCAGCTTTTTCTCTGTGCATTTGTTCCCCAAGTCAAACCAGAGACCTTGTTACTCAAGATGTGATCAGTACACCAGCAGCATAGGCATCACCTGGGGGCTTGTTAGAAATGCAAACTATCAGGTCCTCCCCAGACCTTCTGCTTCAGCATCTGCGTTTTAACAAGATTCCCAGGTGATTCCTAGGCACGTTAAAGTTTAAGAAGCACTGATTCAAGATGCTCTTCGCTGAGAACAACTAAAGCCTACTTCGTCTTTATTCATCCACTGATTAGGGCCATCCTTTTGGCAAAATTTTCAAATGACAAGTGTGCACACTTCTTTCAAAAGAAGGTCTGCCCAGGTTTCTGGTGGAATTGGTATGATAGCCTGGTCTTTTGAAATACATTTTGTAATTAAGCTTCAAAGTATAGTGGCCTCACAAGGGCAAGGAGGAGGGAGGAAGCAAGAAAGCATGAGTCTGTCCGCTTTGTTTCTTAACTGAGTAAGAAGAAAAGTAAAGGAGAAATCAACGGAGTTTTTCAAAATGGCTTTCAACTTCTCAACTATCAAGGAAAGAACTGGAAGGCAATCCTACCCCCACCTCATATAAAGGCCGCTCTGTATGTTCCTGAAGTGTTATCCGGGCACCACATTCTGGGCATCGTTACAACATTGATCTAGCATGATTGAAGAGACGTCAGGGCATTGAGCTAGAATTTTTACTTGAAAACAAGATTCCATTTCTTCTATGTTGCTACTTTAAGGTTTACTTGGGAATTTACTTTTCCTTATGTTGCCGACTTTTCTATTTTTTATGCTCAGTGCGAGAATGACAACATTGTTATTTTCCAATGGCAGCCTGGAGCTTCAGACTGTTTTGTTTTTTCTCTCTCAGTACTGCCTATTTTGTTCTTTGCTTTGCTTTTTAACTAAAGATGACTTTGCAATATGACAGAAGAGAAACTCCATTTCCCAGTAAATTGTCACCATAGTTGCTTTGCCCATAAGTGGAAGTGTCTTGTCTCTGTACATTTTCTGTCATCCTCTCTAGGATAAAGTGCCATATGAATGTTGCCATATATTGGAGTAGCAAACTTTTAATAAGATTCTAATAGCCTTTCTTTTCTTTGAGCCCATGTCTGCAAATGCGCACTCAACTTCTGCACTTTTATGTCCATATGGACTTACATGCATGCTATGATAACAAGTAGGTTATTAATTTTATAAAATCCTTTCCTTTTACATCTTTGCAGTGCACAGTTTTCCAGTCCCTTTTGTAGTGGGAAGTACAGCAAAACCGAGGGCACCGATGTTGCAGTATCTCTTTGACAGTTCTGTTGTTGATGGTTCTCATTTGCAGAAAGTTTTGTCATTTTTTTTTTTTTAGTGCCGAGAGTAGGGAAAACCTGGTAAGATTTTTCTCATGTATTTTTAAAAAATATACTATCACCAATGAAGGAAAAAAATATTAAACAATTTTCAGGCAGTTAGACCATAATGTGAGCTAATCACTTTATTTTGAAGAAAAGTATTTTTAAACAGTTGAGCTAGCGAATTTACTTTTAAAATGTATTGTGCTTACACAGTAAATGGTTTTATTTCCATGATGTTTTTTACTACATAATTATACATCTTAATTACGTAATTACTATCATAATTATTATGTAATTGCATGTACTTCCACTAATTACAAAATCAGGAAGTGTAATTATCTAGTAAAAACTTTATGAAATTTCATGCACTAAAAATTATTTACAAGGCTACTGCAGTGGTCTCCTGGAAGGCTTCCCATGCTTAGTCTGAGTCCTGACTTTAGTTTAGAACTTGAATGCACAGGCCAGGTCAAGAAGGACAATTACAGACAGACCCAGCACGAAACTGAGTTTTGTGATGCAGGTACGATGGCCATTGTTTCTTAGGAGTTAAAGCCAGGGAGCATTTGAATTTCTTTGCGATGATGCAGCTATAAAAAATAGCATCTTATGTTTGAGGAAGGTATCACGAAAACTGTCACTGGTAAGGACAGATTTTTTGGTTAGATAAGAATTGATTAATAGCATTGAGAATCAAGGAATTTAGATCACAGAACAGCCAGGCCTTCTCTGACTCTATAATGTGAATGGCTTGTTGAGCTGTCTTTCAAAGCACAATAATAATAATGCTGTTGTTATTATTTAAAATTATTTCTTTAGTTTGAAGAGGGCTTTTTTACCAGTTTGTGTTTATATTTACTGAAATAGGAGAAAGCATATCAAAAGAGCATAATCTTTTTCTACTACCACTTGATGTCAAAAGCAGCTTTTGAGATGTAAACATACACACACAAACATGTAACATCAGACCCTAAATAAAGACAGAAGGTTTAATTCAATAAAGCTATGATGGCTTTACCATTCAAAACGACACACAAATTGCACAGTGAAACAATAGTCATGACAGCAAATTAGATATGACATCTAAATTACACTACACAGAGAAATCCCAGAACCATTTTTGGTCTGTAGGAGTCTGTTTTAGCCCAGGTTTAAAACCCAGTCTAGCGACTGCTTTATTGTCTTAAGTAGGGTACTGTTGTAGAAGACTAATTGGAAGTTGGTTGAATTAATTGCAGATTAATTAGGAGGAAGGGCTTATAATACTCATGGCAGAGAAGCGAGTAAATCCTTTAAGTATCATGATAGGATGTAATATAAGTTTCAGGAATATGAAATTATCAGTATTTGTGTAACATCTCTAATCTGTTATAACATGACTTAAAGCACTTGGGGTTAGATATAGTTATACTAAATATTCCCCTCAAAATTAGTGCTTTTCACTGAAAATGTATTGGAACAGCTACTTAGAGTATAACAGTTTACTTCTTAAAATACAGGCTTCAACATTAAAAGGCCTCTAATCTTAGAAGCAGATGACATTCCTTTTTTTTCCCTTAAATCTTTCTAAAGAAGCACTCTGTGGTTTGATCAGTTATTGACTTTGTGACCTTTTTATACCAGCTTAAATTTGTGATGAATGTGACTTAAGAAAAAAAAAAGTGAAGAGATCAGAAAACACCAGCCCCACTTACTTCAAATAAATTAGAAGATATATAGTCCAGAATTGCTTCATGCTCTCAGAAAAATTTGGGTTTTAAGTAGATTTAGTCTGACTTGTGTTATTTTTAAATTGCGTAATTTTTTCCTCTTGGACATCTTTCCTTATTTACCTAGCCCCGAATTTAATGTCTTCATCATTTCTTCCTTGCCTTAACTCTGTTGTGGTAACATTCCTTCACAGAAGGGCTTACACTCCCTCCAGTGGGAAAGGAATTACCTCTGAGAGAATCTTCTTAGTCTCTTGTTGGGGTTTGGTTTTTACCAATCACATGTGCCATACCAGAACAATCTTTACCAGTTAAAAGTTAAGTCTTTTTGCTTAGTCCTCACCTTTCTCACTTAACAGTGATTTAATTTTAAACTGACTTAATGTTTAGGTTGACTGGGTGGTTTTATTTTGCTTTGCTTCCCTTTACTTTCTTGCTTTTCAAATAAATTGGCATGTTTTCGTGACCCTCTTCATTCTTTAAAATTTTCATAATTGTCTAAGGGAAGCCACCCTAACTTTTGAAGTTTAACTGTGTCCGTTTGATGGCTTCAGTTACCCCAGTAGCCCCAGGCCTAGATCTAGTGTTGATTTGCACATGATTAGTCAGTGCCCATGTATCATCTTCTGCTGTACTATCATGTCCATGGACTAGGTGCTACCCCTCATCTACAGGGAAAACCGATCATCAACTTGAGTCCTTTTTAGAGGAGTTCTTCCTGTAGTTGTTACAGATTTATTCACATCCATCGGCATTCTCTTACCTTGTGGCTGATAGGACAGTGACTAGTCGGAATTAGTAGCTGGTCCCTGAGCCCAGTTGAATTAATATTGATTTCATTCTCCTTATGTAAAGGCCCTGGGAAACCTTTTCCCCCTTGGTCTGTGAGCCCTGTTAGTCTTAGCACCATCCCTTAGAGCTTACGCCTTAAACCAACTGCACTCACAGAAAGATAGGTTTGCTGGCTAATTTTAGATACTGCTGTGCTTTGCTTGTTTTAAGAAATTGTTGTAAAACCAGGGGTGCCTGGGTGGCTCAGTCGGTTAAGCGTCCGACTTGGGCTCAGGTCATGATCTCACAGCTTGTGGGTTCGAGCGCCACGTCAGGCTCTGTGCTGACAGCTAGCTCAGAGCCTGGAGCCTGCTTCAGATTCTGTATCTCCCTCTATCTGTGACCCTCCTCTGCTCACGCTGTGTCTGTCTGTCTGTCTGTGTCTCAGAAAAAAAAATAAAAAATTTTTTTAAATAATTAAAAAAAAGAAATTATTGTAAAACTAGACTCACAAACAGGATTATTAATCCAGTTCTGTGTATACATCTGGTTTTCTCAGTTTCTCTCTTCGCACCCCACTCCCCAGAATGCATTCAGTGAGTGTTGTTGGCTACCTTGTGTGAGTTGTAAAAAGGGCACAGGTGTAAGACCTGAGTCCTGCTGTAGAGGTAATGCTACTTGTGATCCTTTTCTTATTCATGTATTCACCCTCTAAACATCTCCTTTTTGTAGAGCTTTATTTGTTATGGAGAACATTCACATCCCTTATTTTTACTTTTCCCATTAGATAGGATAATTGACATTTTTCCAATGAGAAAACAACCTCAAAATAATGACATAACTCTCCTGAGGTAGCAAAACTGAGGAGTGTGAGAGCCCACAGCTGCCCTTTTCTCAGTCTAGTAGAGAAACTTCAGCCTGAAGGCAAATGGCTGCTCCATGGAAGTGGCCAGGAAAGGTTCCAGCCAGAGACAGAACCCAAGCTCCGCCTGGAAGAGTGGGTGACACGAACACCCTCAGATGCAGGCATGTAGTTGGAGACTTAAGTTTTGTCTTTCTTGGTTTCCTTTCTTTCCTTTCTTGCTCTATTGCTTAGCCTGCTTTTATAAATTAAAGAATATCATTTGACAAATGCATGATGATTTTAAAACATATCTCAATTGGAGGTTTGGTCAAAAAGTGCTTATTAAAGGGCGGGGGGGGGCACCTGCTGGGCATCTGCGTGGCTGAGTCGGTTGAGCGTCCAACTCTTCATTTCAGCTCAGGTCATGATCTCACAGTTCATGAGATCGAGCCCCACATCAGGCTCTGTGCTATCGGTGGCTATGTCTCCCCCCACCTCCAAGTTCTTTCTCTCTCTCTCAAAATAAATAAACTTTTTAAAAAAGCGCTTATTTAGAGGCTGGTTTATGTGAAGCTTTAAGCTCAAGACTGGAAGCTGGGAGGCTCTTACCTCTTCACTCCCCACTCTAACCAGTGGTGGTGGTGCTCGGAAAGAAGCTGACTCCATCCTGTAGGATACATCTGTCAGAAGTATATCAGAATGTTTTCCTGTCTTAAATAATTTAACTCAGAATATAATAATGTAAGTATTTTGACATGAAAATGTTACATACTGTGATACATCCACTTATCTTAAAACGGATGTCTTTAACTTTGAAAGAAAGAGGTATGGTAAGACAAAACAAAACAGAAATAGGAATTAAAAGAGATGAATGACAAACTGAACTAGTTTTATTTAGAAGAGAAAAGTAAAGGGGTGCCTGGGTGGCTCAGTCAGTTAAGCGTCCAACTTCAGCTCAGGTCATGATCTTGCGGTTTGTGGGTTCGAGCCCCGGGTCGAGCTCTGTGCTGACAGCTAGCTCAGAGCCTGGAGCCTGCTTCTGATTCTGTGTCTCCCTCTCTCTCTGACCTCCCCTACTCATGCTGTCTCTTTCTCTCTCTCAAAAATAAATAAAACATTTTAAAAAAAGAAGAGAAAACTAAAGTCCTATTAACATTGTGACCATAGAATGTAAAAATGATGTACTTGAAGCGTGATTAATTTTCTTTTTTACTATCATGGTGCGTGTTTAGACACGTACAGGACCTGTTCATAAAGCACATGTTTGCCGCTGAAATAATTCCTATTTTATTGGTGTATTATATATTGTCTTACCAAAAAAGATTGTAGATGCTAATAAGTCAGTAAAATCCAAGAAAAAAGAGAGGGTCTGCACCTGAGCCTGCATTCAGGAAATTATTCAGCAGAGCATGCTTTGGTCTCTCTTAGTGAAGGCTTTATCACATTTAACAAATGTGCCACAGTAAATTTATTAGTATGCTACAAAGAAATTTTCAAAATAATTAAGACTAAACTACACTTGTCAAAATAAATGAATGAAATACAATTTTGAATCATCTTTCTTCACTTATTGCTCATTTGCATAATTCAGTAACTTACACAGGAGTCTTTCAGTCATTGGTGTGAATTAGCAAGGTTCCGCTGTTCCTTGTTGTACGGGTGGGAATTATGCTTCCATGTAATTAGCTATTCCAGACATGGACCAAAGGGAAATACCAAAGGGCATGGCAAAATCTAAAGAGACAAGGCAGGGAATCTAAAGACAAGAGACAATCAAAGACACCCAACAAACTCAAGCTTGTAGACCACAGGGAATTTTGAATGAAGCCTCTTAATTTATTTTGAGAATAAGAAATCAGTAGTATGAGAGAAATCTCAACAAGATTAGCTGACTAAGCCTACTTAAAAAAAATACCTCTATAGTGCATGGTGCGCCAGGTTAACCACTCCTGTTTGTTAGTCTGTATACAGCTCAACAAATAGTCGGCAAAGCCTTTCATGGGTATATAGTGGCTTTCCATTGAGGTTTTCACTCTTTGAAGGAGGTCGTTTATACCAATGAGATCTGTAGATGCAAATTGCTTTCCCTATATGTGATGGGTCACTCCTTTCACAGCCGACTTGCTCATCTCCTTTATAGAGGTTTTCTTATTTTTCTACTGCTCCCAAAGGAATGATGTTAATCACACACCCCACCATAACCCCCCACCACCCCCCACACACACACACACACACGACTTGGCATCCAATCTTTTCCCTCCAGCTCTGTGAAACTTTGTGTGCTGATCTTTAGGAACAAAACAAGCTGTTGGCAGCAGCTTTTACCCCTGAATTAGGAAACTTTTTCCTGCTTTCAACCTGGAATATTACGTTTTTAGATTTGCCTCTCTTTTTCCCCTGATTCTAAGGAAATACCTTTCTCATTCCTTCAGAGTATTACTGTAACATGCTGGGACGTGTGGGAAATCTTGAGAGCAGTGTCCTAGAATGTTGTTTTCACTTTGGCTCCCAAATGATGTAAGCCCATAGGAACTAGAGGAACAGAGAAGTGAAGAGATCAATTTAAGGGTTAGCTGTGACAGCCTAACTTCTGATCCCCTTACTGAAGTGGAGGGAAAGATAATGTTTGTCTTTTGCCTAAGCTTTTAAAGAACCATACAAATACTCATAGGTTTTAACCTATAATGTTCCGGAGCCTCAGGAAGGGGTTTCAGGCACACCTTATGAGCACTCTGTAAATATTTGTTGTGTCCTTCTTTGCTCCTGTCTTTACATCTTGCCTTTCACCCTTCCTTCCTTTTTGCTGGCCTCTTTTGAGCACCGAGAGCGCTGGCCTGGGCTCCCAAAAGGCAGTATAGGGTAGTAGTTAATAGCCTGTACTCTGGAGCCAGAATGGACCCTTCAGGTTTTGGATTTTCCACTTGTTGTTATATAAATAACCTTGGGGTATGTGACTTACCCCTGTGCTGCTTCCTCCGTACAGCCTGCATTAGAATAGCACCTGCCACGTAGGACTCAGAATTAAACAGGATAGTATCGAGACAGGGTAATATGTAAAATGCCTAGAAGAGTGCCGGGTGTGCAGTAAACATGTAACAAACATCAGTTGGTTTTATTACTTCTAAGAATAACACTTGATCCAAACCAGTGTTGTAGTACTTAATATTATAGTTACCGTATCTGAATGGGTTTCTGCAGTGTCTCATCAACCATGTTTTGTTTCTGTTTGTATATGCAGCATCTAGCACAACACCAGACATGTTTTAAATGATGGGCTCTTATTGAATGGTGACAGTATGAAAAAGACGTGGTCAAGCTTAAAATCGATTTTGATAACTCCTTTTTTTAGTTTTCTTATATGAAGTATATTAGAAAAAGTGAACGTAATTCTCATCATTAGTCCTTATGAAAGAGATTGAAACACAGATAATCTGCAAATCATTTCCATTTTGTTTAGCTTTGCCCCTTTGGCATGTATTCCTCTAATATTAGGGAATCAGTACTAACTATTGGCTCTTTTCTAGGGAGGGTAAAAAATAGTTGTGTTTGTGTGCTGGAAGACAGCCAAACCAAGTTCCTAAATCACGTACCTTTTAGCAGATTTCTTCTCAACAACAGGGAGGGTTTTTTATTGTTGTTGTTATTGTTTTTTACATTTCTAAAAATGACAGGTGCCCAGATGCTACCATCAGATATGATTCTGTAGGTCTGGGGTGGGACCCCAGTGGCTGTGTATTTTCAAAAGCTCCATGGTGATTTCAATGCACACCCACAGTGTTGAGAATCTCGGAGTTAGTAAAACTCTTCAAACTTTAATATTGCTTCATGTCAAATATGCATTAATTTTGACTTTGATATAGAAAGGGAGATTGGGTGGCATCTAGATAACGATTTAAATAGACAGTAGAAGGGAAAATGAAGTCAAACGCATGAATTATTTCCTAGATAAAGGAATCATTTGTGGTACTCTATGAGCTAATACAGCATTTGAGAATAAAGTAAAGGAAAAAAATGGGCTGGGGAAAAGTAAGTAAGAAGAAACTGTTTTCTGGTAATGAGCAAATGGAAGATGAAATAAATGCACTTCAACAAAATTGGCTATAAAGAACATGTTATTTTCCCCATTAACTTACATCATGAAAGTAGGAAAGGCTGCCGTGGAGAGTGGGGAATCCTCGAGAAGACTGGCTAGGTAACTGGGAAGGTAAGGAGTTAGATGCTAACCCAACCCTAGTCGTTAGACGTCTCCACAGCTGGATTTCTGGGACCTTTCCCACCTCCTGTCATTTTCTCCATATCTGTGGGCCTAGCCAGGTGGATTCTGGTAGATCAGCCTTCTGCAGTTTCATATTGTTGCCTGTCCCCAAAAGGTCTGGGACAGGATGGTAGTCCTGGACACATTAGAAGGACAAATCTTGGTGCCATGGTCATATCTTGGGCTTACCTTGGATATCCAGGTAGGAAAGATAGCTTGGCTGGGCCCATTTCCCAGCCTTGGGGTGTTAAAGATAGAAAAGAGTCACTGTTGGCACGTCTGGGTGGCTCATTCAGTTAAGTGTCCCACTTCGGCTCAGGTCATGATCTCACGGCTCGTGGGTTTGAGCACTGTGTCAGGCTCTGTGCTGACAGCTCAGAGCGTGGAGCCTGCTTTGGGTTCTGTGTTGCCCTCTCTCTCTGCCCCTCCCCCACTCATTCTCATTCTCTCTCTCTCTCTCTCTCTCTCTCTCTCTCAAAAATAAAATAAATATTTAAAAAATAAGAATAAAAGAGTCACTGTTGACTTTCCCATCTCTCCCTTTTGCCTGAGAGGATTGAGATAGCATGCCCGTGGCACTCACAGATCAGACCCCTCACTGGTCCCTGAGCGGGCCTCATCGACTCTACCAATGGCTACCTCTCCCAGCTCCTGGGTTTCCCCAGCCTACATTGCCCACCTCAGCCCAGTCTCTCCCTGTTGGTATTGTGTTCATCCTTTAAGGCCTCCCAGCTGGAGGTGATCTCTTTGTCCTCCAAACTCCTGCAGCTCTTAAGCACCGCCCCTCAGGCATTATAATTCTGAAGATAGCGCCATGCTTACTGTGTTACTCTATGTCTGATGGCAACTTGCACACAATAGGAGCCTTATAAATGGTATCTGCAATTAATGTCTTCTTGGATACTTTATAGTAGAGACATAATTTGTTTTCTTGTAGAATATTTTGATGTTTACAGAATACTTTTTGACTCCATCCTCTTTTCTCTTTATTTTCCATCACACTCTCCAACTGCATGAAAAATTGTTTTCCATCCATATATACATATACATTCATCCAGTGTTTAGCCCATGCCCTCACAACACATGAACTTAATTTCCCACCTTCATTTACCGCCTTTCCGGTAATTCCTGATAGAGCTGGGCTATGGTAGGATGCACCTCCAGGACACTGAATAAATTCTACCCTGGAAGTTTCTTTGTTCAGCCAAACCTTTAGGTTATAGAAATCAAACTGATACTCTATTAATGGAATAAACCGAAAAAATCTAGTTTACCCTGTCAAGGCCCGTCTCTTGCCCTCCAGAAGGTATATGCCTGCCAACGCAGTTCACCATTTTGCATGCAGGGTTTTCTGGTGATGTACAGTTTGAGCTCTTTGATGACCTTGCTATCTTTGAATTTCTCCTGGCACTCCAAATGGGTTGCTTGGTTTACAGGTCTTTATGATAACTCCAAATTTCTAGAGGCCATCTCCAGATCAGTGTCTGAAGGCAGAGAGGCGAGGGACTGCACACAGGCTCATACACTGCTCTTCCCTCGTCTCTCCCCGCTGGCCCCGCAGCCACATACACTGTCGGCAGCATCAGTTTGTAAACACAACCATTATTAATAAGCTGGGGCCAGGGAGAAAACTAGTAAGCCCTTTGGTACCTGCGTCTTGGGTGTAACCTGCAAGACACACTGTCACAGACTAATCATTGCGCAATGTGATTGCAGGCGACTGAACAGGTTAGAAAATCTATTCCTGATTTGCTGCTGACTAGCTTTGTGAAATAGGCAAACCATATTACTCTTTGATTTAGTTGTCTTATTTGTTCAAAAAAAGAAAAATAACAGGTGTTTAAAAAGCACTCCGAAATTCCTCTGAAAGCAGGTCTTTAAGTGCAAAGTACTATTGTTGTTTTTATTAATATTATTATTAGTGTTGTGATATGATTTAGTTTTATGCCATGTAGTTCACAGATATTTCCATTCTCACTGATGAATTACAAAACACTTCTGTGTCATTCTTTATCATTGCATTGGTGATAGTTTAGCACGTCTTTGTCTTAAACCTTGTTAAAGTATATATCCAAAATAGATATCATTAATAAAATACAATTATCAAATTAAATGTGTCTATACTGCTTCCCATTGTTTTTAAAACCTCCTTAAAAACATGGTTACCAACAACTACTAAATAAGACCTTTAATTACTGCCAATCTTCTCTTGAAAGTAACAGTGCTTATCTTGAGTAGTTTGAACTGTAAGTGGTATTCAGTACACAGTGGGGTTATAATGCGATTATGAAGTATACTAAGTTGGTGATAAGTAAGTGTGATAAACCATATATTTGTATTAGAAACAGTATTTGAATTATCAACTGAATAAAAAGGCTACAACTGCTGGTTACTTCGGTCAGGTATGTCATAAAAGCAAAATGTAGTTAAGTATGCTTGGAATAAAAAATTGTGTGCACTTCCCTATATAGTCCAGAAACCTAAATTTTTTTTAAATGTTTTATTTATTTCTGAGAGAGAGAGACAGCTGAGCAGTGTAGGGTCAAAGAGAGAGGGAGACACAGAATCCGAAGCAGGCCCCAGGCTCTGAGCTGGCAGTCAACACAGAGCCCGACGCGGGTCTCCAACCCACAGACCACAAGACCGTGACCTGAGCCGAAGTTGGATGCTTAACCGACTGAGCCACCCAGGCGTCTCCTGACTCTTTTTTTTTTTTTTTAATGTTTATTTTTGAGAGAAAGGGAATAAGAGAGCGCACACAATTGGGGGAGGGGCAGAGAGAGAGAGAATGGGAAGCCACTGGCTCCAGGCTCAGCTTTCAGCACAGAGCCCGATGTGGGGCTCAAACTCACAAACCGTGAGATCATGACCTTAGTTGAAGTCAGACACTTAACAAACTGAGCCACCCAGACACCCCTATCGTCTGACTCTTAATCTCAGCTCAGGTCTTGGTCTCCGGGTCATGTGTTCAAGCCACACACTGAGCTCCACACTGGACTCTGTGCTGGTTGTGAAGCCTACCCTAAAACAAAAACAGGTAAAAAAGATTCCTAGTCCAGACAAAGCATAATTCAAGGCATGTTTAGACATCAGAAACGTGTAGGTGGCCAGGACAGTTTCCTTTCCAGATCTTTTTTTATGGTCTAGGATACTAGTGGCTGTTACAGAATCATGGAGGAAACTGAACCTTCTCTCATGCTTAGCTGGTTTCATTTGGACCGAAGTGACTTTTAGAAGGGTGGCCATTAACTAACCTCTCTGTCGATTAACATATATCATTAAATCTAAAATGTAATTGATTTAAGACACATCCTGGTTTCAGAGATCTTCAAACATGGGGGAAGGGATTCATCTCAGAATTGGTGAAATATGGTTTGATAATGGACTTAATCTCTTTTTGGTCAGCCTATAACCAGGGACAGCATTGAGATGCAAATGCTGACTCCTGCTTTGCCCTGTGGTTAAACTATTCACGTTGGCTGTCCCCTTCCGTACTACCTGATGTTGATTATAATTGATTAACAGAAGACTTTCTGGTGCTTAGGAGTAAGTTTAAACCTCTTGCCCAGTAACAATTCATTTGCCCTATTCATTTTCTATAAATATCCCTC
This sequence comes from Hyaena hyaena, assembly GCF_003009895.1. Classification (NCBI taxonomy): domain Eukaryota; kingdom Metazoa; phylum Chordata; class Mammalia; order Carnivora; family Hyaenidae; genus Hyaena; species Hyaena hyaena. Next base: position 636,901 of record NW_024081242.1, on the reverse strand, counting down.
TGCTGCCATGAATGCAGACAAGGCTATTTTATTCTCATAAATAGTACCGGAACAAGCTTAACCAATCACCATCTAGCACTCAAGCAACTCTGCAGAACTCCTTGTTAGAATACCACATGCTGCAATTCACATGATCACATTAGCTTCCAAATGCACCATTATTTGTTTTTAAATACTGGAGTGTTTACCTGAATTTTCCCACCTCACTTTATCAGTACATTGTCACTGCAATGACACATTTATTTATATGCCTCGATATCTTCACTTTTTGTTATTTTAAAAATATATTCCTATGTCTCCATAATGATAGTCTTAAACATCTTAAAATATTAATTGTTAGGAAGCAGATTCATGTCTTTGTTTTTCATGATGCTCTCTTGAATCTTGCCTTTACTCAGACTTTGAAATATTTCAACACTTCTAAAATCTGGCCATGTGTAGCAACATGGATGGACCTTGAGGGTGTTATGCTGAGCGAAATAAGTCAGGCAGAGAAGGACAAATATCATATGTTTGCACGTATAGGAGGATTAGGAGGAACTTGACGGAGGAACAAGGGGGAGAAGAAGGGCGGAAATGGTGGGGGAAAGGGAGAGAGGCAAACCATGAGAGACTCTTGAATGCTGACAAAAACTGAGGACTGATGGATGTGGGGGGGGGGGGGGGGTGGGCATGGAGGAGGGCACTTTGGGGATGAGCACTGAGTGTTATGTGGAAACTAATTTGACAATAAACTATTTGTAAAAAAAAATAAAATAAAATAAAATTAACATGGAAAAAAAATAAATAAATAAACTCCTGCCTTAAAATTTCTATCCCAGTCTTACTCTGGAAACTGAGCATGACTTCTGAAACTTCAACGGCTCTTGAAAGTAATTTAGGACTTAAAAATGAAGTGTTTCTTGCCCACAGTGGAGTCTGGCACCTAATGGTTGCAATTTCGGACCCTGCTATGTAAAGTTCCCGAATACAAGCCATTCAGTTAACACTTAAGTAAAACTCATACATGAGTTAATGAATAACATTTATCACATAGTAACAAGGAGTCCTAAGTGCTTTGGCAAATGTATTGGTTTGAACTATATAAAATTGCTGACATTTGACCATTTCGACCTACCAAAAATGGCAATCCATCCTAATGTTACAGGTTTGGGTCAGTCCAAGCTTATATAAACCACTTTATCTACTTTTGCAGTTTTGTCTTATTTTTCCCCTCAATTAGTACTTTTAATCCAACAACCTTCTCCGTGCTACTACCTTTTTGTATTTCCCAGTTCGTAACATTTTTTCCTAGTGCTCTTCTCTTTTCAACTAATTCCCCAAATCTATTTACCTTCAGAGATAGTAGCACAAAGAAAGTTAGTTGCATAGCACCTCCATGATGCGGTCAGTACTTAGCATCTCAAGTGTTTGGCCTGGTGGGAGATGTTCATTATCCTAAAAGGTTAGTGTCATCGAATACATTCATTGCCCAACAAATAAGCCACCACAGTTCCCTACTTCTCAAATGAAAAAGGCAGAAAGAAAAAGTACTACCTTTTTATTCACTACTGATAGAGGCCATGTTATGTGATGTTTTTGTTAGGATATCATTTGGCCCAAGCACCTCTGGAGAATAAAATTAACTAATAAACACCCTTTGGTATATTCACCTTTTATTCAACTGAATGTAAATTAATAAGTCCCTGCAGTTTTTTAAAGTTTGTTTATTTATTTTGAGAGACAGCATGTGAAGAAAGGGCAGAGAGAGGGGGGACAGAGAGAATTCCAAGCAGGCTCCACTCTATCAGTTCAAGGAGCCCGATGCGGAGCTCGAACTCACAAATCTGTGAGATCATGACCTGAGCCAAAGTCACGAGTCAGACACTTGACCGACTGAGCAACGCAGGTGCCCTGATCCCTCCAGTTTTTTTTTTTTTTTTTTTAATCATTTTACTGTCTTTGGGTCTTTGTCGTGAAAAAGAAATGGGATATATTACATTTTATTAGAAGCAGTAGAGATATCAACCATCAGTTGGTTTGAAACTAGAAATTGTACCATTTATAGCTCTGTCCATTTGTGTATGTGATTTTTCCTGTTCCAGGGGTATGTAATGACTGTTCATGTATTTAAACTCACCCATATTTTTGTCCTGATAAATTTGCTGTTTTTATTTGAAGAGGATTTGTCAGTAGTAGTTGGTAATGTCAAGTAAATAAAAAAAATTCAAATCCCTTATTATTGAACTATTCAGCTCCTTACATGTGTAATGCTAGTTTTCACTATAACCTGCCTATGTAAATGTTGTTTTCCCCCATTTTACAGATATGAAACTGAGGTCAGCTTATGTTATTTCCTAGGGTGAGAATCTAAATCTAGTACAGACCCATAATTCAAATCAGGGGCCAGTTGATTCCAAAGACTTTGACCCCACCCCCACGCCACCCTTCTCCTATGGCATACTTCCTAGTTATTTAAAAAGAAATCTCCAAACATCTATGTCACTACCATGCCTCTCATACTATATATTACTGTCCTGTATTTTATTATAAATTTGTTTTACTTTAATAAATAGTCACTGATCCCTCAGGGAAATACAAATCAAAACTACAATGAGGTATCCCCTCACACCTGTCAGAATGACTAAAATCAACAACACGAAAAACAACAGATGTTGGCGAGGATGCAGAGCAAGGGGAACCCTCTTGTACTGTTGGTGGGAATGCACACTGGAGCAGCCACTCTGGAGAACAGTATAGAGATTCATCAGAAAGTTAAGAATGGAACTACCCTACGATCCACTAATCACAACACTAGGTATTTACACAAAGTATAAAAACACTAATTCACAGGGATACATGTACCCTAATATTTATAGTAGCATTATCTACAATAGCCGAATTATAAAAACAGCCCAAGTGTCCATCAACAGTTGAGTGGATAAAAAAGATGTGAATGGGGCACCTGGGTGATTCAGTTAAGTTTCTGAGTCTTGATTTCAACTCAGGTTGTGATCCCCAGGTTAGGCTCCACACTAGCGTGGAGCCTTCTTGAGATTCTCTCTCCTTCTCCCCCTCCCCTGCTTGCATGCATGCACTCTCTCTCTCTCTCAAATAAAAAAAATAATACACACTCACACACACACAATGGACTACTACTCAGCCATAAAAAAGAATGAAATCTTGGCATTTGCAGTGACATGAATGGAGCTAGAGAGTATAATGCTAAAGGAAATAAGTCAGAGAAAGATAAATAGCATATGATTTCACTCATATGTGGAATTTAAGAAACAAAACAAATGAGCAATGGGAAGAAAAGGTGGGGTCAAACCAGAAACAGACTCTGATCTATAGAGAATAAACTGGTAGTTACCAGAGAGAAAAAGGATGGGGGGATGGGTTAAATAGGACACAGGGATTAAGGAGGGCACTTGTCCTTATGAGCACCGGGTGATATATGAAGTGTTGAATTGCTGTATACACCTGAATCTAATATTAGGCTGTATGTTAACTAGAATTTAAATTAAAACTTAAAAAAACCTAAGTATATTTACTAATGGCCTACCCTGTACCAGGCATCCCATGGCATATTCTACAGGAGAGAAACAAGGTAATTTCAGACAAAAACAACCCCTACTGGGACAATAAAAGTGGAGGGTGGTTTAATGGATAGTAAGTTCTTTGTAAGGAGGTGACTTTTGAGCTGAGACCTAAATGACAAGAAGAAAGCAGCCACAGGCAAGTCTGCAAGCAGGATGTGTGAGACCAAGGGCAATGTGAAAGAACCTGGGGCAGGAGCATCTTGCAGCAGCACGGGCCCTCTGTGGCTGAAGGGCAGCGAGGGGAAGGAATGTAGGTGAAGCTGGAGAGTTAGGCAGGAGCTCTGTGGATATGCAGGTCAGGGGTATGAATAGTATTCTCAGTACAGTGGGAAGCTCTTTGCGGCTTTTAAAAGAAGGAGGGATGGCATGATCCGATTTCTGACTTTAAAATTGCTGACTGCTGTTTGGTGAGTGCGACTGAATTATGTGTATTTCCACAACTTTTGGAAGACTGTAGTAAGTGTTCAGCTTCAGGAAACACCCCATGTTTTCCCTCTGGAAATGACACACACAGACCTAGAGAAAAATGCGGAAGCCTTGAAAATGGTCTATTAACTAGGGAGAGTCTAAAGAGTACCACAGTTTCCAACAATGATGGGGATACCCAACCTTATACCCCCCACTGTGTGGTGGTTGTTGCAAGCTCTGCTCAGTAGCGGCTGGGAACCCAAAGACCTGGAGTGTGACAGTGACTACATTTGTAATATGTGTTGTCCCACTGCCCCATACTTAGAGTAGGGCAGGAGATCAAGAATTGTGTGCATAGGGGCACCAGGGTGGCTCAGTCGGTTAAGCTTCTGGCTCATGGTTTCAGCTCAGGTCATGATCTCGCGGTTCTTGGGTTCACGCCTCACATTGGGCTCTGCCCTGACAGCCGGAGCCTGCTTGGGATTCTCTGTCTCCCTCTGTCTCAACCCCTTCCCCACACACACACTCTGTCTCTCTCAAAATAAATAAACTTTTAAAAACTACATAAAAAAGAGAATTGTGTTGATGTACAAATTCTTAGTAGACGGTAACAGTCAGTGTTGCAGAACCTTCCACATTGGTCCAAGTGCCCTGTTGTTTATAAATTTCACAAAAACGACCTTCTGGTTTTCTTTTTTTTTTTTTTTTTGATACATTTGTAATAGGTCATTGGCTTCTTAAAAAAATTAAATACACCTTTTACTTAAATATTGTATCTTGAACTTTTGAGTGTGAGGGTTGAATTTTTTGGTGAGGAAATAATTGTGTTTGGGTTTGTTTTTAATTTTAAAAAATACTTCCAATGGTAGAAAATACTCATTCCTTTAAAAATCTGGCTGTTACTAGATCCACATTTGCTTTTCTGTGTTTTTGTGAACAACTGATCAAATTAGATTCGTCACTCTTGGCTTGTGGTGATTTGAAATTGAAATGGAATATATTAAAGCAGCCAACCACACTGATTACATTGCAAGCCTCATTTAATTTCATACATTCACACATTACAGTGAAAGGCGACTTTTTTTAATGCATGATTGTGACTGTACCTTGAGCAACTCCAAAGGTCATCTGTAATGGGTGCATAATTTGTTAGTGTTAGATATCTGATTTATAGTAGGTGTTCCTCAGCCTGATTTGTCCTAGCAGTAAATATGGTGAGCATCCAAAGTCACATCTGTAACAACTTCAGCCTGTTACATTTGGTGGTATTGTCTTACTCTTCATTGGTTAGTAGACCACAGTAAATCACAGAATAGCTGTCATTCTCAAGTTGAGAAAGTACTAGTACTGTGCCCCTCTTGCACAGGGGTTAAATGAGCTATTCTTCCGAAGAGGGCAGGCTGGCCCAGGTTAAGGTGTTAAGAGTATTACCAGCTCTGCTAACAGCAGTTGCTCACAACTGCTGGAGTCTTAGTCCCAAAAAATCTGTAAGAGAACTTTTTGGGTTTCACGAGAGCAAGAACATTCATGAGTTTACTCCTTTTTTTTGTTTTGCTTCCTGTCAGTGAGTTCTACTAACTTAATTGACTCTGTGCCTTTCTGTGTGATGGGCCTCTTTGGTGGAGGGTGGGGGGACAAAGACCCAGAGCATGTTTAGGATGCATTCTCTGTCCTCAAGTAGAGCGCGATCGGATACAGCCATTTGTCCCACTGCACAGTTATTAGGACATGAAATGGCTTGAATGCTGTCAGTGCCTCAGGTGCACGGCTCACTTGAGCCCGCCTCTGTTCCAAACTTCATCACACGGGGTGAGCCCTATGGTCTGGGCGAAAGAGCTATTAGGTGCGTTTTGAGAATTTGTCTGTAGTGTTCTTTTATTTTGTTTATGATAGTAGGGACTGGTTCTTTTTTTTTTTTATGTTTTAATGTTTTATTTATTTCTAGGAGAGAGAGAGAGAGAGACAGCGTGAGCAGGGCAGGGTCAGAGAGAGAGGGAGTCACAGACTCTGAAACAGGCTCCAGGCTCTGAGCTGGCAGTCAGCACAGAGCCCGACATGGGGCTCGAACCCACGAACCGTGAGATCATGACCTAAGCGAAAGTCGGACGCTTAGCCGACTAAGCCACCCAGGCGCCCCTGGACTGGTTCATTTTAATTTAATATTACTTGCAGTTTGAACATTTCTTCAGATGGGTGTGGATTTGTTTTTGTGGGCTTTGATCAGTTTGTTACTTTTCAGCTTTCAGTAACAAAAGGTACCTAAGCCATTTTTTAAAACTCTATTATTGAAATTCTTGTATGGGGGAGGGGATAAAACAAATATGCTACCCAGTTCAAGTTGAAGGAGTTCATTTTTTTGAGCTTTTTTTCCACCTCACATATTTGATCTTTTTGTGTGTATGAGAACCTTTAAGTTCTACTCTCAGTGAATTTTAAGTATACAATACACTGTCACCAACTATGGTCACCATGCTGTAAATTAAATCCTCATTCCTTATTCATCTTACAGCTGCAAGTTTGAACTCTTTTACCAATCTCTTCCTAGTTCCTCCACTTTTCTACTCTCAATTTGACTGTGGTTTTGTTTTGTTTTGGGGGTTTTTTTTAGTTTATTTATTTTTGGGGGGGGGCGGAGGAAGGGAGTGAGGGAATGAGAAGGGGAGAAGATCCCCAAGCAGGCTCTGCGCTGTCAGCCCAGACCCCGATGTGGGGCTCACACTCATGAACCTGTGATACCATGACCTGAGTCAAAATCAAGAGTCAGACGTTTAACTCGTTTAACTGACTGAGCCACCCGGGCACCCCGGTTTTGTTTACATTCCACGTATAAATGATACCGTGCAGCATTTGTCTTTCTCACTTGCTTCATTTAGCATAATGCCCTCAAGGTCCATCCACGTTGCCACACGTGGCAAGGTTTCCTCTGTCTCTCATGGCTGAATAATAGATACAACGCATCTTTATCCAGTCATCCCTTGATGGACACTTAGGTTGTTTCAATGTCTTGGCTATTGTGAGTGATGAAAACTCTTAAAACTATAACTCAGTTTCCTAGGAAAGTAATTCCATTATTAGAAACAAAATAGAGGTACCTGAGTGGCTCAGTTGGTTGAGCCTCCGACTCTTGATTTCAGCTCAGGTCATAATCTCATGGTTGTGAGAGGTAGACTTTATAGGCTAGGGTAGGGAAAGAAATAAAACTCAAAGGGGGATTGACACAGAGCTCTGTTCCTAGTCTGCATTTCGTGTAATTCTAATTCCACTAGTATTCTTGGTCCCCTGGGCCAAAGAAGTTTAGAAACTGCTACGTTCAATGTACTTTCCCCTTTTGTTGTTTTTAATGTATATTGGCATATTTAAGGCTCACAGGTGTCCGTCAGAGAAATTTGTATAATTTTGTTTTAAGCCAGCTCTCCCTATGCATTTATCTGGTTACAGGAATAGTTTGAGAAATACCAGAATCGTATGTTAGCAATTCTTCATTCTCTTTTACCGCTGATGAATAAATAGATAGCAAAAATTCAAGTCCCAACCAGCTGTCTCCTAAACTACCTTACACAATTTTTTGAAACATTTTTAGTGTTTTAGGGGCGCCTGGGTGGCTCAGTCTGTTAAGCGGCTGACTTTGGCTCAGGTCATGATCTTGCAGTTTGTGAGTTCGAGCCCTGCGTCAGGCTCTGTGCTGACAGTTCAGTGCCTGGGGCCTGCTTCAGATTCTGTGTCTACTCTCTCTGCCCTGTCTCTCATGCTCTGTCTCTCAGTCTCTCAAAAATAAATAAACATTAAAAAAAGAAAGAAAGAAAAAATATTTTTAGTGTTTTATTTATTTTTGAGGGAGAGACAGAGTATGAACAGGGGAGGGGCAGAGAGAGAAGGAGACACAGAACCCAAAGCAGGATCCAGGCTCTGAGCTGTCAGCACAGAGCCCAGTGCGGGGCTCAAACCCATGAACCGAGAGATCATGACCTGAGCCGAAGTTGGGTGCCCAATCGACTGAGCCACCCAGGTGCCCTTAAAACCTTATGTGATTTTTATTGAACATATCTTCTGTGCTGGTCACTGTGAGTGGTAGAAAATAAGTGGTCACTGTGGCTCTGATTTAACAGTGGTGAATTAAGCCCTTGACCACAAAACAACACAAAGCCATGTGGAAAATGTCTTGGGCAGCAGCAGAAGCATCCATACAGCTCTGACGTCCAGACTTCTGGTTGCCTAGAAATGTTGATAAAAAGCTAAAAAAAATATGGAAGAAGCAAGGAGGGACTAAGCACGTAGGCAGAAAAAGAAGGCAAGGAGGAGAGATGTACATAGTGGCCATGAAGTAGAATTGATAGTAATATTGGAATGGAGACAAGGAGGACAACTGGCGGAGACGAGGGCCGCTTCGGTTTGGGCAGGAGCAGACAGCAGCTGCTCATGTGTTATCACATCTCCTGCCAACCCCCAGACCATAGGAGTCACAGGCACCAGCATGCCACACATGAGGCCATCAGCTGAGATAGTTCAGTATTTTAATAGTGTGCCATGGCCTCCTAACACAGGGATCACAGACTCACACGGCTTTGGGGACTGTGCAAAAAGCTACTGGAGGTGGCCATGTGGCGGAAAAATTGGAGTGGTGGGGATCATTGTAGTGCGTGTGCTTTCATACAGAAAACACGGGCTCTGCTTTGCCACACATTCTGATTCTTCAAGGGGAGCCAGAAACACGGATGTTTCTGAAATTACCTAGTTTTTAAGCTTTGGCTTCAGTTTTTTATTTTGTTTAATAAATGCTGGGGAATACTAAGTGAGAATGTGTGAACTCTCTTACATTAACCGATGGGAGTAAATTGGTGTAAGAAATTTGGTGGTATCCAGTAAAGGTAAAGGTGTACACAGATCACCCATTAGTTGCATCTGTCCTTGTATGCTCTGGAGACCCTCACGCACCACGCTCACAGAGACTTGTAGGATGAGTATCTCGGCATTGTTCCAAACAGTCCCCCAGGCAAGCAAGCTGCAGATAGAAAAGTGCAGATGAAATGATCTGACCACAGTGGACAGTGTATTGTAGCGGAACAAGAGGGGAAACGTGGAAAGCCAGTAGGAGGTATTAAAGTGGGAGAGGGGTAGCTCGAATTGCAAACAGAGTAAGTATACCTCTAAGCCGGGGCTTCTCAACCTCGGCACTGCAGGCATTTTGGGCTGGACCATTCTTTGATGTAAAGACTGTCCTGTGCACTGTAGTAGCCATAGCAGCATCCCTGGCCTCTACCCACTAGATGCCGGAAGCACCCCTCACCCCCACCCCAGTCGTGACAACCAAAAATGTTTCCAAAAGTCTCAGTTGAGAACCACTAGTCTAAGCAGCATATTATTGTGAGGTTCCAAGTATACATATCCAATCCATATATAAGAGAAGACCAGGCAGAGCCTGAGTTAGTCGGGAGATCGTATGGAGAATGCGAGATTGGAGATGGACCCTGCAGGCAGGGGGAGCACGCGCACACGTCCCAGACATGCTACATCTTGTCTGTTTCAAGCCGTAAAACTAGTCTTTTCCTTAATCTTGTATTTCCCTCTAGCTTACTTCCTGCCCCTGCGTCTCCTTGACTTCTGAGAGTCTTGCAAGAGCGATCTTCATCCACTCTTCGCCTCTGTCATTTTAGTTGGAGCAACAACTCTCTTGCTCACACAAGGTGCCTGGGGACTTCCTAATTCCAAATCCAGTGGAATCTTTCCAGCCATTATGTTGCCGTTGACTTCCCTCCCCCAGCTGTTTCCTACTCTTAAAATTATATTTCCTCTTACATAATCAAAAATGTAAGTCACAGTTCATGTATAGAAATGTTAAGCTCTGCATTACTGAAGCAGGGTGATTGTTGGAAAGACCACCAAATGCTGAATAGAAGCGAGGCAAGATTTTATTCATGGCCGGGCCAAACCTGATCTCCTGATCTTAAGGAGAAAAATGCAGAGAATGGCCCCGAAAGGTAGCAGTGAGCTTATATGGATTTCAGCAAGGCAGAATACGTCATTATTTAGTTAACCAATTACAACATTTCATGGTAGCCAATTATATTGTGACACACAGACGTTAGTTTTGGCGGAAACCTATCATTTTAAAATTCTTTGTCTTAAGAGGGTTTGAAATGACCAATCATAGTTAGATGCCTAAGGTGGGGGGGGGGGGGGCGTGTACCGTGGGGCAATGACAGACCACCTGATGCCAAATGGTAATGAGGTGTTCTGTAACCTTTGTATACAGGGTGTGGTTAACCAGAACAGGGAAGCACAAGCTTGCTGAGCAGATTTACAAAAGCAGAATTAGCATGTTAGTGTTTAACCTAACCATGCTTGAGGTCAACCTACAATTAATATAATCTAGAAATTTGTGCCTCCCCTGTATCATAGAATATTATACAACCATTAAAACTCTTTTTTCCCCTGGCACCTGGGTGGCTCAGTTGATTCAGTGTACGACTTTTGGTTTCAGCTCAGGTCATGATCTCATGGTTCATGAGTTCAAGTCCCACATGGGGCTCCATGCTGCAGGTGTGGAGCCTGCTTGGAAGTCTCTCTGTCCCTCCCACGCTTGTACTCTCTCTCAAAATAAATAATAAAAATAAACTTTAAAAAACCCTTCTTTTCCAGAAATGTATGCTGTGTACAAGGAAACGTTACAGAGTGGATTAAGGAAACCAGGTTTCAGATCTTTGCAGTCCGTATACTCTCCCCCACAGTAACACACCCAGATCCTTACACACGTGAGTTTAGCAAAAGGCTGGCCGGGAATGCACTGTAATGGGAGCAGGCATTTCCTGACACAGAGGAGGGAGGCATACTGAAAGGTGGCTTCTACACTTTGCCTGCATTCTCTTCCTCCTGTGCACATTTTTCCTGGGTGCTCTCATCTGTACTCTGCACACCAACGAGTCCCACAGCTGACGCTCCACCCATCGGGTCCTGTTTCAGATTGACTTTAGATTTTTGGACCTAATGATTTTTCGACATGTCCTTTTAGATGTCCCAGGACCATCTCTCAAAAATCAGCGTGTGCCCACACTGAAACGGAATCATTCCTCTTTCCCTACAAGCTTTTCTTTTTGCCTTCCCTGTCCCAGTCGTTGGCATTCAACATTTATCCTGTCACCCAAGTCAGAGGCATCCTACCCTTCTTTGCTCCTCCCTCCACATCCAGCCCACCCCAAGATTTGTAGCTGATTCTGCCTCTGAGCTCATCCCGCAGCTCTCTCCCTCCCCCTACTTTGCTTGCTACCCCTTCGTGCAGGTGGTCCTCTAAATAGGATTCCTAGACAAATCTTACTGGTCTTTCTGCTTCTAGACCTGTTCTGTCCAGTGTGGTAGCCACGAGCCAGCCCCATGTGCCTAGTGAGCACTTTACATGTGGCCAGTTTTAATTGAGATGTGTTGTGTCAGATACACTTCATTAATATCCTTATAGTGGTTACATGCTGAAGTGATAATGTTTTAGATGTATTGGATTAAATGAAATATATTCTTGAAATCTGCCCTTTTTATTTTAGTTGTTTTTTTTTTAATGTGGCTAGTAGAACATTTTAAATATCATACATGGCTTGCATGATCTCTCTAGGGGACCGTGCTGCATCTAACTGCCCCCCTATATGATTTGTTCTCGGCACTACTGCCACCGTATCTTGCTGAAAACCAAACTCCCTGAGCTCAAAACCATTTCAAGTCCTTTAGGATACAGTGTCAGGTTGGTTTAGCACACATTGCCTTCCCTAAAGGCATTCAGTTTCAAAAAGTTTTGGAACACTATTGTCCAAACAAAGTATCCAGCTAGACTGAGCTCTAGCTTGGCAGCCTTCAAAGCCTAACTTGATGACTGTAGTCTCTGTGGCACCTCTCCCTTCAGATACTCAGTAGCTGGTAGACATTTGCTACACTGTACATAGATTTAAGTAGAGCCCTGTATCAGTTCTGCATTAGTACATAACAGAAATTTAAAAAAAAAATTATAATGTTTATTTAGAGAGAGACAGAGCACGCATAGGGGTGGGGCACAGAGAGGGAGACATAATCCGAAGCAGGCTCCAGACTTTATCGGAGAGTTTGATACTTATGAGATGATCTATCTTTGAGGGAAAAACAATAAACAGGAGGATGTTGGACAAGATGGCCAAACAAAAAATGGGTCCTGAAATATTAAATTAATTTTAAATTAAAAGAGCTGTGTTCAGGTGTTCCTGGGTGGCTGAGTTGGTTAAGCATCTGACTTTGGCTCAGGTCATGATCTCACAGCTTGTGGGTTCAAGCCCCATGTCGGGCTCTGTGCTGACAGCTCAGAGCCTGGAGCCTGCTTCAGATCCTGTGTCTCCCTCTCTCCCTGCCCCACCCTCACTCACGCTCTGTCTCTCAAAAATTAACAACATTTAAAAATTTAAAACCATTGTATCCAAACAGTATTTTGGCTCTCTGGAATTTGTCTTGTTTGTCCATCAGTATAGGTCTAGGGTGGCTGACAAACTAAGAGAACCATAGCTGAGGATATTTACCGAGGGGGAGGTTGCTAGGTTTTGTTGTCATTGGCGCGATTTGATACATATATAATGCTGTGACAGCCACCTAGAAAGAACTAAAGTTGTTTTCAGATACTTTAATACTGCGTTTACTTTGGCTCTGATGTTGTGCCACTGTTAAGGGTTCGATTTTTCTGTCACTGTGTTGCTTTGCTTCCTTGGGTGACTGTAACACGTTGTGTGTTTAGAAAAGGACGTCTTCTTCCTCATGGCATAGCAGTGCTGCGTTTTTAGCGGGGACGCGCTTGCCTGTAGTTTGCCACTCGTTATTTCTTCCATAACCTGTGACTGTGGCTTCCATAAAGGTGCCGCCTGCGCAGCTCCTTTCTTTGCTCGCAGAGCACAGCTGTAACCTCGGGAATATTAATCTGCGGTTTGCCCAGTCCCATCTCTGCGCTCCTCTCCCATGTGGTTTCGGAGGCGTCTTCTGTGTGCCCAGAACCCTCCTGCTCCTTCCTCCCTCCTGACCTCTAAAATAAGGATAAACCCTCCATTTGCACTTTTCAAAAAGATAAAAAGATTTCATTTGTGGTATGATTGTATTCTTCCTTCTAAGGTTATTTGTATTGTCAGGCTTTGCTCTGTTTCGTGTGGAAGGAATGTGAAACACCCCCAGGTAGGTGCTGGGTTACATTTGGATCAGGGGTCCTTCGCTGCTTTTGCTCGAATCACATATACACAGGGGCACCTGGTGGGCTCAGTCGGTTAAGCATCTGACTCTTGATTTTAGCTCATGTCATGACCTCAGGGTCGTGAGATTGAGCCTCACATTGGGCTCTGCGCTGAGTGTGGCACCTGTTTAGGACTCTCTCTCTCTCTCTCCCTCTCTGCCCCTCCCCTGCTCACTCTCTCCTTCTCAAACAAATAAATAAAATGTCAAAAAAATGTTGGTTTTTAAAAATCACATATACACAACAGTGCCTTTAAGGCCAAAGCTTAAAGCACACCAGACTTAATTCCTCTTAAGGGCCCTGGGAGTGGTGAGAGGGGACCTTTTCTCTACTTCTTCTCTTCCCCAAATAAGCAAGACTCTTCATTCCTCATTCGAGCTCCTTCTGGCCCTCCCCACAACAAAAATAAGTTTTACTTGAGCACAGCCAACCCTCCAGCAGAGGTTCTGTGCCTCACTTAACAGTAAATTCTAGGCTGGAAGCTTAAAAATAATCCACCTGCCCAGGTCCTACCCCAGACCCCTCAGATCTCACCCTCTGGCTGGGTCCCAGGCACCAGTGTACTTGAATGCCGGTGTGTGGCCATGGTTGAAAAGTACTGCTCTACAGATCTTTGTCACCTTCACACCTCTCACAGCTTGTTCCTAGACTTAAAGTTGTGGAGAACATGGTCATCAGGTTCCATAGGTGAAGAGCATTCTATTGTTTGTTGTGACAAACTGTGATGCTACCCCTTGCTGACAGCTGTCACTTATTGATCAGCTATATGTCAGGCACTCTGCTGTGTCTCTGTGCATGTTGTCTTTACATTTTTACTGCAGCTTTATATATATTATATTTACTTTTGTACTTTATTCTCTTTTACTATGTTTAATCTTAACTACAAAATGGGTCTTATTATTACCATTTCACGGAGAGCAAAAGGAAGTGTTAGAAAGGACAGATGATGTTGTCATTATCACACAACCAGTAAATGAAGGGAAACCTGACAATATGGATCACATGTTAGACCAAGAACAAAGAAAAAAATAAAAAAATAGTTTGTGCACGAATTACAATTACACAAATAGTTTACCTATATATTGTGCCTAATTACAATATATCACAATAACGATTATGTTTATAAATACTGTTAGGCAAATAACATTAACTTGGGCAAATGTCTTGATTATAGCGCAGTTCAAATCTTTAATGAATAGCTAGTAATTGTAGCGAATATTTTATTGAGTATTTACTATACAACTAGGCATCAGAGTAAGTACTTCATGTATATTTCATTTAGCCTTACTAAAAACGGAACTCTGAGAGGCACCTGGGTGGTGCAGTCAGTTGACTGTCCTACTCTTGATTTCAGCTCAGGTCATGACTTCATGGTTCATGGGTTCGAGCCTTGCATCAGACTCTGCGCTGACAGCTCGGAACCAGCTCCAACTCTCTCCCTCTCTCTTTCAAAACAAAGAAATAAACTTAAAAAAATAAAAACAAAACTGAGATCTGTACTATGATTTTCCTCGTTTTGAGACACAACTGACATATAACATTGTATAAGTTTAAAGTGTATAATGTAATGGTTTTATATATTTGTATGTCAGAGTGCTCATCACAGTGAGTTTAGTTACCGTTCATCAACACGCAGTTACCATTTTGTTTTCTTGTGATGAGACCTTTTTTTTTTTTTTTTAAGGGATATTAGAGTTGGTTCCCAATTTTTCAGGCCCAACACTCTTTTATTTTTTATTTATTTATTTTTTTTTACAAATAGTTTATTGTCAAATTAGTTTCTACATAACACTCAGTGCTCATCCCCAAAGTGCCCTCCTCCATGCCCATCCCCCCCTCCCCCCCACATCCATCAGTCCTCAGTTTTTGTCAGCATTCAAGAGTCTCTCATGGTCTGCCTCTCTCCCTTTCCCCCACCATTTCCGCCCTTCTTCTCCCCCTTGTTCCTCCGTCAAGTTCCTCCTAATCCTCCTATACGTGCAAACATATGGTATTTGTCCTTCTCTGCCTGACTTATTTCGCTCAGCATAACACCCTCAAGGTCCATCCATGTTGCTACACATGGCCAGATTTCATTGTTTCTCATTGCCATGTAGTATTCCATGGTATAGATAAACCACATCTTCTTGATCCATTCATCTGTTGATGGACACTTAGGCTCTTTCCATGTTTTAGCTATTGTGGAGAGTGCTGCTATGAACATTGGGGTACATGTGCTCCTATGCCTCAGCATTTCTGTATCCCTTGGGTAAATTCCTAGCAGTGCTATTGCTGGGTCATAAGGGAGTTCTATTGTTAGTTTCCTGAGGAACCTCCACACTGTTTTCCAGAGGGGCTGTACCAGTTTACATTCCCACCAACAGTGCAGGAGGGTGCCCGTTTCTCCACATCCTCGCCAGCATCTAGAGTTCTCTGATTTGCTCATTTTAGCCACTCTGACTGGCGTGAGGTGGTATCTCAGTGTGGTTTTGATTTGTATTTCCCTGATGAGGAGGGATGCTGAGCATCGTTTCATGTGTCTGTTGGCCATCTGGATGTCCTCTTTGGAGAAGTGTCTGTTCATGTCTTCTGCCCATTTCTTCACTGGGTTGTTTGTTTTTCGGGCGTGGAGTTTGGTGAGTTCCTTATAGATTCTGGATATTAACCCTTTATCTGATATGTCATTTGCAACTATCTTTTCCCATTCCGTTGGTTGCCTATTAATTTTCTGGGTTGTTTCCTTGGCTGTGCAGAAGCTTTTAATCTTGATGAGGTCCCAACAGTTTATTTTTGCTCTCGATTCCCTTGCTTTTGGGGATGTGTCAAGTAAGAAGTTGCTGCGGTGGAGGTCAAGGAGGTTGTTTCCTGCTTTCTCCTCTAGGGTGTTGATAGTTTCCTGTCTCACGTTCAGGTCCTTTATCCATTTTGAGTTGATTTTTGTGCATGGTGTGAGAAAATGATCTAGTTTCATTCTTCTGCATGTTGCTGTCCAGTTCTCCCAACACCATCTGTTAAAAAGGCTGTCTTTTTTCCATTGGATATTCTTTCCTGCTTTGTCAAAGATCAGTTGGCTGTATACTTTTGGGTCCACTTCTGAGTTCTCAATTCTGTTCCATTGGTCTATGGGTCTGTTTTTGTGCCAATACCATACTGTCTTGAGGATGACAGCTTTGTAGTAGAGGCTGAAGTCTGGGATGGTGATACCTCCCGTTTTGGTTTTATTTTTCAGTATTACTTTGGCTATTCGGGGTCTTTTGTGGTTCCATACAAATTTTTGGATAGTTTGTTCTAGTTTTGAGAAGTATGCTGGTGCAATTTTGATTGGAATTGCATTGAATGTGTAGAGTGCTTTAGGTAGTAATGACATCTTAACTATATTTATTCTTCCTATTGTGATGAGAACTTTTAAGGTCCACTCTCTCAGCTACTATAAAATACACACAACACAGTATTTTTACTAGAGTAGAGGAAACTGGGGTTAGGAGAAATGAAGTAGCTTAACCTGGTGAGTGGCACATAGAGATCTTGAACTCAGGTCTGTGGGACTCGAGCCATATTGATTAATATGCTGTAAGTGAACGAGCGCTTCAGTATACTCAGCCTTTGCGTTTATTACTAACGTGCACTGGTTATCTATTCAAACCTTGTAATGTGGCTTGTGAGATGGTTATAATTATTTTAAAACTCTACAAGAGTTTCATCCTATGCTATTAATAGTTTTCATTTTGAATATATATAATGATAACCTTAAGAAATCTCACTGCTATATAAGAACAACTCCTATTTATTTATTTTCTCATTGCATTCACATAAAACCAGCCTGTCTTCCTAGATTAAAAAACAATAATTTCCAGAATCATCTTACTTCTTGAATTGTGTATTTCATTAAGGAATGGTAGAATGTGTGCCTGTTTAAAATAATCATTTTGTATTAAAATTTGACCCCAAACATGCACATTGAAAGGCTTGATTAATAATAAATAGTTTTAGGAAATGTTTGAGGTAGGAGGCATTCAGTTCAGAAGATTATCTATGAAATAACAAAACCTGAACCTAGAGGGCCATCAGATATCAGCATATTAATATGACAAGAAAGTAATTGGCGTATGTGATTCCAATTCACGGTGGTGGAGGAAAGAGCCACTTTGTCCCAGCCCTACTTCAGTCGCATAGGATTGTAGGGAACCTTCTAGAAAGACTCCTTGTCTCATCTTTGCCCAGGTTCCTCTTGCAGGGGTTACAGCTGGTGGAGAACCCAGAGGCTTGGGGTTTAGAAAACCTGGATTTCTGTTGTATCTCTGTTAGGTCTCTAATACATTGTTGTGTCATGAGTTTGCCAACAGTCCTCAAATAGATGTTGCAGAATCAGGAGTAACTGAGTAACACTCAGTAACACCTGTCTTTCATAGTGTTTAGTGTATAGACTGAATAACGTACTGTACGTACATAGTTTAAATCCAGTGAATGCCAGTTACTTGATATATAGTGAGAAGTCCACAATAATGCAGAATTCTTCTTTGTAATCATCTGTGGAATCTGGAGAACCTTTCAAAGATCAGTTGAAAAGAAAGCTAGTTTATTGTGTCAGCAAAATCCCATATGGAATCGTTTAGAAATTAGAACTAAGTTGTACCTAGTTTGTCTTCCAAACTAGTAACTCACTTCCAGGTTGACAGGGGCGGGGGTGGGTGGGTACAGCTTAGAACTCATTTTTTTTTTTTTTTAATTTTTTTTTTTTAGAACTCATTTTCAAATCACTAAAACTTTCATGACGTAAAAGACTTGCTGCTTGAAGGTGTTTGTGCCACTGTTTCTCTTGGGGTATGTCTTCTCTGCTAATTAAATCAGGGTCTTTCTGCTTTATCGCCTAATGCAGGGGTTGTAAACTTAAGCCCCTTCAAGGATCAAATGTCGGGGTGTCATGTCATGGATATTGGTTTGGGGGAACAGGGGGATGTATGCCCTACCACAGGCATTTAGATTTTTTTAAAAATGGAATACCATTAGCTAGACATCTTCTAGCTAGATTCCACTGAAGATCCACCAGTCCTCAGACCATCAGCTCCTAGTGTCTTACGGTAATTAATCCTACCCCCCAAAATAAAAAAAGTTATATTTCACTTCATACTTGTTAATAAATTGACTACATATAAAGATTTGAATATATCAGGAATTTCACAAAGTCCATGATAGTAAAGAGGGCTAAAATTTAAAATTGTTTTAGTAACAACTAAAGAACTGTTTTCTGCGTAGATTTTGATGTTCTTATATTTATCCTAGAATTCATGAATTAGATAAAATGTCACCCTGGCATTGTATGTCTTAGCTTTACTGCCTTACACACAAGAAATGTTGAAATTAGGTGGGTCACAGCAAATACTTGGGACTTTTTACTACATGGTGTTATGAAATGTGTAGCTTTAAATTATGGGCACTATTAATAATGTGCATTTTGAAAAGTACTTTATGCCAGTCATGTTCACCTTGAGTAATTCCAAGTAGTTCCTTATAGATTCCAAGGGGGAGAGGGCTATGGTTCAAGTCTCGTAGTAGCCTAGGCAGTTAACACATCAATAAAAGAGCATAACATTGTGGCCACCCTAAACCACACAGGTGCCCCGGGCCTGACACAGTACAGGCCCTTGGCATGCTGTAGATCTCAGTTTACTCCTGACACTGCTTCTGTGAGGATTCTTGCTATATCGTGTGAACAGTATCAGACCTTTCCACTTCTAGATCCTATGCTGGAAACATCTGTTACCGCCTCTGACCCCAAAATTGTCAGTAGGGTCTTCACTAAAGTCATTAGAGCAATTGAATGGACCTGGCTAACCTTGTAATGTGTTCCCCCATATCAAGTTGCTTTAAGGAAGAAAGGGTTCAAGTCCTTCAAATTGTCTTTAGAGATTATGTGCCTCCATTGACCAGTCTGCCTGGATATCAGACACTTGGATGTCAGTGTACGCTGTGTACCGAAGCAATTTGTACTTGAATTGTAAACTACAAAAGTGCATAAACCTTTTAAGCCTGCCCATTATGGGAAAACATTACCATATGTCGATACCGAGGCAAGCTTGGTAAATGAAGGATCAGTTTGTCTTCTTCTAAAAGTTAAACTTCAAATTTTTCTTCACACTCTCCACTCCAGCTCTACTGAGTTCCTTGGAGCCAGAGCTGCTGAGTCTGTTTTACACTCTCACGTTGCTAAGCACTGAGCCCACCTGTGTCTGGTGGCAGATGCTCTTTGCGTGTCTGACAAGTGAATGAATGAATAAAGCCCATACAGGTGCGTAACCTCAGCACCATTGGTCCTTCCTAGCGTCTGGTTCTTGACAAGTCAGGAGGTCAAGTTCTGTCGGTGACCTTGCAAAAGTTCATCTGCATTGTGGAAATCAGTACCCTTACTTTCACAGTTTGTGGGGGGAAGAAAAGGTGAACCACCAACCAGACCCCTTTGTTAATAGCGAGAAAACCGGTTCTGGATAAGTGTGCCTTTCCCCCATATGTTTTGGCAACTTTTTTCATAGTTTCCAAAGTCGAATATGAAATCTTCTCCTTAAGTGTCCCTGGTTCTTAGGAGAAACAAAAGGATCAAAGAAAAGTTCTCTTTCCTCACCTCCAGTTGACCATTCAGAGAAGGAAAACTTCTGATACTATTCCACAGAGCTTGAAAGATGGCAAAAGCCCTGTATTTAGTAATGTCTTAACAAAATTTGTCTTAATAATTCAGGTAGTGTCCTAGAATTTATTATTAAAGTGATTCCACATCGTTCTCATTTGAAAAACTAGTAACTGAGCTTTAAAACCACAGGACTCGGGCTCCTGAGTAGCTCAGTCCGTTGAGCGTCCAGCTCTTGACTTCAGCTTAGGTCATGATCTCACGGTTCATGAGTTCTAGCCCTTGCCTCTGGCTGCACGCCAACAAGCATGGAGTCTCCTAGGATTCTGCCTGCCTGCCCCTCCCACACACATGCACATGGTCTCGCTCTCAAAATACATAAACTTAAAAAACCAACAGGACTGCATCTTTTTTGAAGTTTTTGAAGACATTCTGGTCCAACCTGTTAGACTTTGAACCTTGCTTGAGGGCTAACCTTGCTTAGTAAAAACGGTTTGTTTCCACTGCCACTTAATGGAAAATCTTTTCACATTCCTCAGCAGACAACTGCTCTAAATGTACCTGAGTTATATCCTTATTTTCTAGAGAGGAAAGCAGGAAACATCCCAGTGCTGCCACCCCACCCCCATCACCTAACAGTGAGTTTATCAGGCAGCTCCAAATGGACCTGCTAACACTCCTCTCTGGCCCCTTGGTTTTTTTGTACCCTTCAGGTGTCTGTCTGTCTCTCTGTCTTCCTTCCTTCCTTTCTTTACATTTATGAAGAATGCTTAATGTTATCAAAGCTCCTGGAATGGTATTGATCTCAGAGTTATAAAACACATTTTTTTAAAAAAATTTTTTAGTGTTTATTTATTATTGAGAGACAGAGCACAAGCAGCGGGAGGCCCAGAGAGAGAGGGAGACACAGAATACGAAGCAGCTCCAGGCTCTGAGCCCAACACAGAGCCCGACATGGGACTCAAACCCACAAACTGCGAGATCATGACCTGAGCCGAAGTTGAACGCCCAACCAACCGAGCCACTCAGGCGTCCCCACAAAACATATTTTAAAGGGACAGCAGTAATCTGTTGAGTGAGTGTAACAGCACCTAGGTAACGTGGCAGAGTCGGACAGCCGTCACTGCTTCACTCCCGCCCCGTTTCTCCTAAGCACATACTTTTAGGGTGCTCCTCAGTGGTAGTGTATATAAAGGATGGTCTCCAGAATGAGATTGGCAGCTTTAATTTGTTTGATATGTGCAATCATAGTCCGTGTTAAATTCAAAATGCTTGTCCAATCAAGGATTCAATATAGAAAAGAGGCAGTAACAAGCATGCTGCATGCTGTAATAAAGAAATCTGTTGATTGAAAACAGTTTGTATATTTTGGAAATGATAGGGAATGTAATTGGTAAGAAAGAAAAGGATAGAGCTTCATAAATAATGGGAAATAGAGCATATTTTTTACTGATAACATTAACTCAGTTTAATAACATTTCGGTGTGGAATCTTTGTGTGCCAGAAAATAAGAAAGGTGGGTCCTTGCTTGTTACTCTAAATGTCATGATTAATGGAATGACCTTTTTAAAATTTTTGTTTTCACGGAGAGCAGCTTTCAGAACGGGTTGAATCTTAGACAACAGCGGGTGATGCGCTCCGTTCTTTAAGAACTTCCAGAGAACATCTTTCCTTTGTGTCCTCATCTGAAAAGACTAGCTATATATTTAACTTTTTTTTTTTAAGTTACAAAGTGCTACATGAGTGTATTTTTGTGCTAAGAGTTCAACAATAGGGAAGTGTTCAGGGTAGAAGCGTAATGGTCCTCCAGCCCCTGCTCCACTCCCCTCCCTGAGGCTACCATGGTTTAGTGGGCTTCCTTCCAGCACTTTTATACGTGTATATCTGGATAGGGATTCATATGAAAATCATTTGAGGGATGCCTGGGTGGCTCCGTCCATTTAAGAGGGTAAGTGTCCTTTTAAGAGGGTAAGCCTTCTACTTCAGCATAGGTCGCCATCTCGCAGTTTGTGAGTTTGAGCCCCGTGTAGGGCTCTGTGCTGATAGCTCAGAGCCTGGAGCCTGCTTCAGATTCTGTGTCCCCCTCTCTCTCTGCCCCTCCCCCACTTGCACTCTGTTCTGTCTTTCAAAAATAAATTTTAAAACATTAAAAAGTTTTTTAAAAAAGAAACGATCATGTCATTCTAAAGCCCAGTTTCTGTACATAAAAGTATATGTAGATACAAAGTCACTCCCTGGAGGGCTGGTAATAGCAGCTTTGCACCAGAAACATGTGGACACAAGCAGTTGTGTCTGGGGGTGTTAGCAAAGACCCCCCTCCACAAGCGCCACCCGGGGGCACAAGCATCCCTCTGCGGCTCTTCCCCTCATTTGGCCAGTTTCCGGCTCTTCTCTCTGAAGAATAACTTCTTCAACTATTGGAACTTTCCCTCAACTAAATACCCTTGATAGTACCTTTACCTGTCTCCTCTTACATTTACCTTTTCTCCTTTTTTTAGTTCCTTTCCGCATTAGTTTAAAACCCTGCATTTAGAGGTGTCTCACTGGCTTAGTCGGTAGAGCATGTAGCTCTTGATCTCCAGGTCATGAGTTCGAGCCCTATGTCAGGTATAGTTTACTTATAAAATCCCACATTTAGATTTAGCACTAGTAATCTCATTTTATACAAAAATCCAGCTATTTGGAAAGTTCTATTTATAAAGAAAATTTATAAATTTTCGCTATATGAAATTGGGTGCTCATAAGGATAGAATACTATCTGACTCTTAGAAGAGACTTAGAATATAAGGTATTAATATATGCTGTCGCATCACCATTTTAAAAATTGGTCATCTTTTATAACTTTTCCATTAACCATTTTGTTGAGGTAGCCAGAATACCCAATTCCCTGCATCCATTCTAAATAAACTGGACTCTACTACATAAAGAATGCAATTACTAACCAACATTAAAGTGCCCCATTTAGCATATATTATCAAATTAAGTATTTACTATCAGCAGAATCCATTTTCTTGATAAGTTCTGTTTGTGTGGGATTGTATTTCTCCCTTGCCCAACATATACCAATGTAGCCGTTTTTAAAATATATTTCTCAAGTTTTTATTTATTTAAGTTATCTCTATACCCACCATGGGGCTCAAACTCATAACCCCAAGATCAGGAGTCACACGCCCCTCCAACTGAGCCAGCCAGGCATCCCTGTAGCACTTTTGACTCCAAGTTCACTAAACTCGCCCCTCTGTCCAAGTTCATCAAACATGTAGTGAACACGTTCTCTCTGCCAAGCTTTCCTTGTTCTAAGAAACAAACACATAGTGTCCTCATTCAGTGCGAATCCATCATCTAATGACAAAGAGGGAGCCTGAGTCCCAGAGGGTTCTTCTTTCTGCTGGAGTGGCTGAATGATTTCTCTTCTGCTTGTTGTAATCTTTCTGTGGTGAAGAAAGGAAGGCTAGAACATTCTGCAGTAAGGAATGAGAAAACAAGCAGCCACCTGCACCCCAGACAAGATTCTAAAGACAGAATTCACCCATGCAGGAAGAAGGCGAACCAAAATGCCATTCAAGTACTTTCTGAACTTGTTTTGATTTCAGACTCCAGCATTTGCTTTGGTGAGTTTTTTTTAACCAAATTCTCATACTTCTATATTTAATCGTACATATATAGGTAATATGAAAGGGTATTAGTGTATTTTTCGTGTATAACATGTCCTGTGGAACATATACAAAAGATCAATTCTTAAGTGGATAAGGGTGAGACACATTATTTTTAAAGTACTTATATATGTTATCTTTAATCCAGGCTTTTTTCCCCAAGAATTTTTCAAAAAACATTTGAGGGAGCTCCTGGGTGGCTTGGTCAGTGAAGCATCCAACTCTTGATTTTCACTCAGGCCATGACCTCATGGTTTGTGAGTTCGAGCCCCATGTCTGGCTCCACACTGACAGCATGGAGCCTACTTGAGATTCTCTCTCCTCTCTGCCCCTCCCCTGCTCACCTGTGTTCGCTCTCTCTCTCGCTCTCTCTCTCAAAATAAATAAATAAACATTTGAGAGGTTTAGTTCAAATTAGTTTAATTTAGCTAAAGCCACTTCCCTCCCACTGTGGTGAGAGCTGCCCAGCCCAGGAGAGTTCCCTGTCAAACTCTTGCCCACAGGAAAGGATTGAGAAGATGGAGAAAAGCAGATACCTTGAAATACGAGTTGCATATGGAGCATATGAATCCCAGACCAAGCAAGTGCAGCCAGTGTCCGCCCAATAGTAAATATTAGTAAATCTTAGGGTCTTTATTTTAGATTGTTGAAAATACAAATACATAGAAGTGTTAGTGATTCTTCCCATAACTAATAGGAGACACACATCTGGGGGTGGAGCGGCACACAAACCCATGTATGCATAAATTGGTCCCAAAGGTTTCTGCTCACCGGTGGCCATCTTGTGATCTAAATACATCCTTTCGGTTGGAAAAAGTCCATGTTGAGCCCTGTCCGCTGTGTGATGCCCCACAGCCGGGGTGGGGACTCTGTGTGCCCTGAGCTCTATGCAGCAGCAGACAACCCGTGATGTGCCTGGTGCTGTTTTAGTGTGCAGACCACCAGGCGCGTGGGCTTTGGGGAATTGAAACAGGACATCCGTTTATCCCTGCTGCTCCTCACAACTGCAGGAGGGTTGTGGCTTGTTTTTGTGAACAAATGTGCTCAGCCTCTCCCCGAGCGTGTTCACCTTGCGTCCAGTGAGATGAGTAGTGAGTGACGTGAAGCTGCGGCCACGCAACCAGTCACAGCCTGGGCAGGTTTTTAGAGGGTACTTGCCTCACACTGTCCCCTAACGCTTTTGTCCATGCCGGCGTCACTGCCAGGCCCCCGTGAGGCCACTGCCTCAGCCAAACCTGCGTCCATGCAGACATGCATATTAGCGGTGTGAGGGCATGCTGGCTGTGTTGACATTTACTAATCATGTAAACGCTATCGGTGTTAAGTAAATCAATATTTTTATTGCCTTAAACTTTCAATATTATGCCTCAAAGAGTGAAAGAGAATGTAAGAATAAGTGTATCTCCTCACTCTTAGTATTACCTCACGACTCTAATAGGTAGACCAAGGTATTCAGGATTTGAAAGCTAAAAAGAGGAAGGATTTCTTGAGAAAAATCCTTCGTGAAAGCAACTTTTAAAGTTGCTGGAACCCAAAAGGACGCTTAAGCCAAAAGATTCAGAAGAACTTCTGGGGGAATTATGAGCTGGCGTTGTATCTACCAGACTTCTAATAGTGGTGAGTTTTCTGACTTTGAAAGTACTGTTGCAAGTTTGTCGACTGTGGTTCCCTCCGTCACCCTGCCCAGGTGTTCTCCCATCTGCCCGCCTCTTTCCCCGGCCCTCCTGCCTCTTTGTGAGTACCTGCTCTTGTTGGCCCACGTCTGTACCTGGAGCTTTCGTTGAGGTCTCTTGTCTTAGATGTATCAGAAAGCACCCTGAGCTGGAAGAGGAGTTTATCATGAGGATCCAGAGACTCACAGAGCCCAGGGCCGGGAAGGCAGCTGATCCAGAGCCTGGCCTCATCCCCACCTCCCATCTGCACATCAGCTCGTTCTCTCTCTCACCTCACCCCTCACCTCTCCC